>NC_080395.1:6737500-6995000 GCF_030265065.1 Corythoichthys intestinalis
CTTACGCACCCTTGTTGTTACCATTTCTCCTCCCGTCCGTGTGACAACTTGTCTTCCTGATCCTCCTAGACACGGCATGTTCAGTGACACCCACAACACCATATATGTGCATTATTGCCACCATTTTTTCAGATTGAGTGGCTTTGTGCCCAGTTGGTCTCTTTTTAAAGATTGGGGGCGGGAGAAAAACTTAAAACCATTGTTGTTTTCAACAATGAAAATAACAAAAATATTTAGTTGACAAACAATTTTCTCATGAGGATGACATGAAGTGTAATGGTGTAACTGGTCTGCAAGGAGCTGACACATCTGTCTTCCTCATCCAGGTCAGGACTCGTCTCCGCGAGAAACCTCCCTCCCGATGCCTTCAAGAATGTGCGTGGGCAGCTAAAGCTGCTCACTTGGGCTTTTGGCTTAGTGGTCAGCGCGCTAGCCTGCCATGCTAGATGTGCCATGTAATGCTGCTCCAGGGAGACTGGTTACGTTGGTGCCGTGACGGCGGTGAAGGTTTTGAGGGGTGCATGCGTGTCTGTTGTGTCCGGTGCTTAGAAACCTCCCTCCTGATGCCATCAAGCCCGAAACCCTATGTAACCTTAACCCTAAACCGAGTGTGCGCAGTGTTTTTAAACCAAACATGAGCACAAAGCAAAGAGCACTGGAGGTATGAAGAGCTAAGACGAGGAAATACAGCAAAGCGTGTGTTGCGTTTGGCTTTGGGCTTTGACTTTTAATGCAGTGGGATATGAGGAAAGATCAGCCAGTCTATTTACCCGTGTCTAAAAATGTTTGCAGGGGTAGCAGGAAGCCAAATGAATGATGACATCATTTAAAGTTCCCAATCACATTGATAAGCCGCTTGATTTTTTTCCCAGTGATATCGTGCCGAATATTGTCAACATTCATCCCGCTTTGTTTCGCAGTGTTACATCAGTAAACGTGGCATACCAAGTTGCTCAATGTAAAATAACCCTACCTCTGTTGAAATCAACAGTATTGAAAACCTTTTTTGTTTTAGAATCTGTTGTGTTGCTTATTTAGAAAGAAGCAGCCATATGAAGCATTCGATTACTTTTTTAATGATCTCGTAGCAGTGAAAACATGGCATCACATCACATAGCATCCTAGCCTGTTGCTGTCATTTCGTCTTCGAATTTTACGTACACACTACAGCGCCACTCACTGACCAAACTGGTATTGTCACATGAAATACTGTACATTGCATGTGTCTGTAAATACAACAGAATCAGTTTTACAAATAAGGAAACCTTATTATTTTGCCTCATCTACATAAAATTTTAATCAATAGAAGAATTCATACTAATGTTTCTTCGTAACTCCTAGCTAAGGTATGTGTATGGCAAAAGAATATGTGTAAATGTTTTCTCTGTGAGCTTCTGAAAAATGAACATCTTTGTGAAAGTGCACTCCTGTGGAAAGAAACCTCAACGTATTCAAGAAATATTTACAGTATTTTAGTCCATCCATCCATCCATTATCTTCCGCTTGTTCGTGCACACAAATCATTGTCCATCAAGACGGCGCCCGAAGTCCAATCCTTTTGGACAGACCCTTCCAGTCCAAATGGATAGGACGGCGACTAGTGACAAACATGTTTCAATTCACGTCACAAAACGACTACCAGCACTTTGGTCACAGCGTCGTAGACCTTCCCCTTTAACTCCACCTCCCAGTAGCGGCGTCATTGTCAAGAACCCGACTCCGGTGGGCGAACCTCCTCGAAATCGGTGAGCGAGGCTGCTTTGCACCATCTTGTGTAAGTATATAAAAATATCTTCATTATTATCATTAAGCTGTACTGCTCTGGCTTATGCCAATGAAACGTTTAAGATTTTATGATGGCAGTAATGACACAGAATAAAGCAAGCATATTCAGAAAAATAGCGTTGGCCATTTAACGGTCATATTATAGGCTACACTGTTGGATTATACGTTATGCTGAATGCCGTACCGCTCTTTCCCGCTCGGGCTTGGGTCCGTTCGCCGCCGGCTGCCCCGGACGGATCGGCGGTACGGAACCGGTCGAGGCGCTCGCCCACCTCGCGCCGTCGCTGGCCAGGCCGCATCATAACGGCTATCAGAGAAATCACACACGCACACCGTCAAGTTCAAATACAAATCCTTAGGAGGACATTTATAAACATTAACAAAAATAAGGAGAAGGCACTTGATTTAGTTGAAAGCTTGCAAGGAGAAGGAGGGAAACTATGCAAGGCAATGCTTGACTACAAAATACAGTTTCCACAATCGTTCTGAAGAAAAAAAACCTTCACCTCTCTTTTAATTTGGCTTGGACCTAGCAACAAAAGAGCGTGTCAACCTTCAAAGGAAGGGCAGCAGAGCATGCGACACCTCTATAAATTTGTTTGGCCATGTGTATGCATGTAGGTGGGATTAATACATGTGTGTCAGCACATTTGCGCCTTCCCGGGTGTTGTTTTGGCATGGTGGCGGTGTTTATCTTTTGGGTGCATGTTGTGGGACTATCGGTTGAAATGTTTTCGTTGTCTCCATTAACTGGTATGTCAGAAATGGTGCTGTTTCTTTCAAATGGCAGATCATAGTTGGTGTCCACATGAGTCGGTTGAGGTCGCGTCACGAACATTCGTGAGCATCTGTAAAGGATACCCCCATACATGTAAGTAAAAGCCACCAGGACGAGGACTACATATGTGATTAGAGTGTTCCTTGCCCACCTAGGGACTGCCGTGTCGATCGAGAATCCCGAAACGGCAAGAGTGCCTCTGCAATATCTTCACTGACCCGCAGTGTTTTTATACACTAAAAGCAGAGGTTGAGCTAGACATTTTCGTTGTCTGTCATTTTGACTGACAGGGTCATAAAAATCCGGTCATAGTCTATTTTTACCCGTCACTTAAATGATAATGATGACATATTCAATAGTATTTAGCTTTCATTCATTTTTAATTAATATTGTAACGCTTGCTTGGCGGCGAAAAATTAGACACGGAAGTCGTGGTATTTTTCTCCCTTTTTACTCTGCTTACCGCCAACAACCCCGCCCCCAAAGAAAAGGAGGCAACGATGTAGACCCCAATCACCAACGTCACACAATGATCTTGATTTGGGTTGTCAGCCCAAAATCTTCTAAATATATATTAAATGCATCTTACCAGATATAAAATGACTACTACATAGTCTGTGGTGATCGTTTGGTGCCCAGATCTCTTGTCGAATTACAGCAGTCCATCTCGCTCTCATCTTTGGGTCTCTCAGAATACGGTAGAACTTCAAGTCTCTCCGTCTATCTTCTCTGTTACAGCAACCAACCGCCACACACACCTTCACCATTTTGATTATTAATATTAACGAGCAGAAAAACACGCCGTAATAGGAGGCATGTACGTAGCGGTAATGTGTAAACATGACAATATGGCGGCTCCAGTCAGGGGGGCGGAGTTGTGACGTCATGTGATTGGGGTCTATACACAGGCGGCAATCTTGTCCATCAATTGGATGACGCACTGGCACACCGGGTGCACCAATAAGAACCTCGCGTTGATGTGTCAATCACGGTGCCGCCGCCAGACCCCGGTGACGCTACAATATTCTGACAGAAGAGCCAACGACGTCATGCATTAAGAGAGACAATAGCTAATTAATATGCTAACTCGCCACCCTGTGGTCTGGGGTGTGAATTGCAACCTGTCAAAATGACGTACGGACTTCAACTTTTTCTGTCACCGTTTTAAAAAAACGGTCAACGACGGAAAATATCCGGTTAACGCGACTCCTGACTAAAAGTACAGTATAGGCTGCTACTTTTCCACGATGTATGTCTCGGTTGACCCTTTCGCAGTGTGTGAGGTGTACCCAAGTTTTTCTCTCGGCAATCTTTACAGCTGTAGGAGTACTTGGTAAGGATCTTCCTACTTGGGTGAATGACAATGCTTTCTTATGATGCTGCAGATCAGAACCCAGTCTCCTGGAGTGACCAGTTTGTTTCGGGTGTACTATATCTTGGTACAATGCAACGCAATGTCTTTACCCTATTTCTTTTGCTATCGTTAACACATATTTGACGTTGTTAAACGTTTAGTTTGAAAGATTTCTACTCAATTTGAAAGTTGAGCTATGATAACAAGGTTTCACACTGGCTTTATTCAGTAAAATCCATGTGTATGCATTAAAAGGGTATGTCACGAGGGGGAATTGCACCCGTTTAGGGCGAACATTGCCGTGAGGATTATGTTGAGCACAGATCGTGCAAATCCTACAAACATTTTTTGGAATGTACTAATGCGAACATCCCCGCTGTTGAGACACAACACCTTCCGTGGTTTTAAAATAGCAGCCCATCCAAAAAGATTTTTGTCGTGCAAATAGGGTTTCCTTCTGTGCTCACGTTATTACCCTCGCGCAATGCCGCTCCATGTTTGACCCATAAATTGAGTTCCTGAACTGGACAGTGAAGTCGCATATCAATAAGGAATGTGTCCTTCGGCAGTCTTCTCTGCAAACGCATTACCAAAAGTGACGAAATCAGTGCCCATGGCGTGTGCAGTGAATTTACAATTAGGTTTGGTACTTGGAACGCATTAGGTAAGTTTGTTAAAAGGTCAGTATGCATGACAGGTTTACCCGTAGATGTTATCATACCTCTATTATAGCGATGAAATATGTCGTTCACTTGAGGAAACGAATCCAGTCCAGTTCCTTCAGTAAAAAGACTCGTTCAAACAAATCCTTCGCCCACCTCATCCCCCACCCACCCAAATGAATCGTTCGGTTAGTGAACAGGAAGTGACGTTGCCAAACGAATCTTCAAAGACCGCTTAGCAATATAACTGAACGGGAAGTGACATTGCTTGGTCCCTCCTCCTCTTGCACACAGGCTCCTTATTGGCCGCTCGTCGTAGATTCAGAAGTGAGTGACAGACTATATCATTCTGTTTTCGCCGCCTCGTCTCTACCCCGCCGTTGCAATAGCGAGGGAGAACTTCCGCGTCGTCTGTTGTATTTCTATGGGATCAAAGTCATGGCTCGTGCTTGCATTTTGATTTAGGACACTTTTAAACATTTTCCTTTTGTTAATTTGGGCTCAGGGGCGCGCAGACTTTCTCTAGCATGATCTTGATCACATTTACAATATTGCCGCTAGCAGTCTACGTGACACGCTTGCTGCCACGCAAATATAAAGAGAAATCGAAAGTTTGATTTCTAAATATGGAACGACCAACACATTATATTTACCTCATGCTCTTGGATTTTTGTTTTTATGCTCCTTACTGTTATTTTTGGTAACTATCTAACTAAAGCGTAAATAGCTGGTCAAATGTATTGAGCTGAAATGAAAACAATACTACATTTTGATACAAAACAGTTTCATTGCATATATTGTTAGGATGATTGGTATTGAAATATCATTTTTGCACTGGTATTAATAAATAAATAATCCAGTCAGCTCCCCTGCCGTCCCCTCATCTCAGATCGTCAAATGCTGACGAGAAATAATTGCTTAATAATTGCAACACGTCTACTCAGCGAACCACGAAACTCAACAATAATTGCAACACGTCTACTCAGCGAACCACGAGACTCAACAACATCATCAGCTACAGTTTGCTCTTTAAAATGTCGCCTTTCCACTTTCATTAATCTGTTAAGAAAAATGGAGACATATTGCTACATCTTCTGTGCCCGCATGCATAGCTTTTGGGCACTTGAGTAGCATATGATGGACGGATAGACATTAATCTGTCAAACCAACAAACACCCAACACGCTCTGACGCGAAAATAATGGATGGATGGATGGATGGATGGATGGATGGATGGATGGATGGATGGATGGATGGATGGATGGATGGATGGATGGATGGATGGATGGATGGATGGATGGATAGATAGATAGATAGATAGATAGATAGATAGATAGATAGATAGATAGATAGATAGATAGATAGATAGATAGATAGATAGATAGATAGATAGATAGATAGATAGATAGATAGATAGATAGATTTTTATTAACAGACTCAAGGTCCAACAACACAACACAACAATAGATTAAAAGACAAAATAAAATAAAGAAATGGTAAAACAATAACACAGCACTGGGTCTCCTAACGACCCACATTTAAAAGGCACGTATACCAGTGCTTCCAAAACCGAGACAAGTAGCGTGTAAAGCTGTACAAAATGTTGGTCAGGCCCAACACAATCACATTTTCTGAACCATTCAGACGACTGATAAACTTAAACATGTATATCCTTAAAACAGACTGGAGGATATTCACCCGAGTTGCTACAAACATTGCTGAAGCACTGGTCCATCTGGGCCTTTTTCACAAAATTCTTAGGGGAATCATTATGTGGCACTTGTAGTCTCTGGAAATGTCCTTTGTTATATTTAGACCACAGATGCGCAGTGTAGATTGGTGTACAATAAGCCTTAAAAAGGGCCACCTTGACCTCATCCGAGCAGTGACCAAATTTACGGGAAAGGATATTAGCTTGGAAATATAACAAACGGCACTGGCGAAATATGTCCTCATTGTCTGTCGGCGTGTCGGTGATCATATGGCCGAGATATTTCACCTGACTGCAGGACTTTAATTCTTGACCAGCCAACTTAAAGTCAGGGAAGACCAACTGTTTATCCCCATTTGATCTTACGATCATGACGACACTCTTAGCATCATTATATTTTATATCGTGTAGCTCCCCGTACCTGGCACACACAGTGAGCAGCTGCTGGAGACCAGCTGAACTTGGACTAAAAAGCACACAGTCGTCAGCATACATAAGATGGTTCACCACCAACCCACCAGCCATGCAGCCAGTTTTACATCTACTTAACTGCTTTGACAAATCATTCATATAAAAATGAAATAAAATTGGAGATAAAACGCTCCCTTGTCTAACCCCATTGGTGACGTGGAAAGGGGCAGACACACAGTCATCCCATTTCACTTGCATTGTTTGGTGTGCATGCCAATATGACAGAATTCTTAAAATATCGCTAGAAACACCCGCTTGGCTTAATTTCTTAAACAACTTTCCATGGTTGACACGGTCAAAAGCCTTGGAAGCGTCTAAAAAACACATAAGCACAGAGGAGTTTTTACTTATATATGTATTTACCAATTCTTTTAAAACGTAAATACACATAGCCGTACCATGCCGTACCAGGTTTAAAACCAAACTGATAATAAATAATAATAAATAAATAAATAAATAAATAAAACACTCAGGAAAAATGGACATGTATATACTGTTTCATTGCAAATCAGTATTATGGTGATCATACTCAATATTTTCCTGTGCACGTATGAGGTAAATATCGCTGCCATGAAGCCTCCATACAGTGACAGTTCTCTCCACCCTGGACTGCCGTCACGCGACCGCAGCTCAGCTTTTGCTCGCCTCGTAGCTACCCGCGAAAGTGTTTTAAACTACTGTAAATTTGATAGTATGTTGTCATATGTAGTCCCGAGTCTGTTGAGAAAAGTAGTACAATAAACCATGTTCGCTAGGTTTGTGTGGTGTTTTTCTGTTTGAGCAGCAAGTGATAGGCTCCACATTGTGGCAAAGTCATTTCCTTTCATTTTTGACTCGTTCACCGCGTGACTGGAACGTCAAGTTAGCAACAAGCTCGGTCAGGAACCAGAGGACTGAGTAAGTGAACGGGAAGTGACATCACCCAGTCTTGCTCCCTGCCTGCACTGCACGCTGGCTGCTTATTGGCCACACGTGGAAGTGAGTGACAGACGCTCTGCGATGAGGCTGGCGTCTCATTGGTCGTGCGCGATGTCAAGACTCTGCCTCTTGCTTAATGCCCTCCCACGCAGCAAGCGAGCCCCAGCTTCCGAGAACTAATCAGTGCAGAAGGTGATTAGTTCGGTCTCGTTCACCCAAACAATTCGTTCAAAACGAACGAATTATTCACCACCGATACAACACTACTCTATTATTCATATTATTATTATTATTATTAAATATCGAGCGAAAACATGGCATGTATAAAAGGCATATTGACTAGCAGTATAAACTGTGACAGCTTTTTCAGATGTAATAGTGCAAGCTTGTATGGGGAAATAAGTTGCAGTCAGAGCAGAAAAATGGGAAGTAAGAGGTTCCGCTTTTCAGCACAGCCTAAGATGACACAACTGCGTAGCCCGATTGCGTGTTACCAAACTAAATTTTCTTTGACGAGCTGTGTACGAAAAGAATAGAATTTTTCAATCAATGCCATGTTATAATGTAAGATGCAGTTGTGATAACAAAATGGCCATATGAGACTAGTGTTGTGCCCATAATAAAAATATCATGTTCGTCTGTAGAAGTAAAAAAAAAAAAAAGCACAACCATTGGACTGCTTTCTACAGCTACTGAAGCGGCAACCACAGCTCTGACGGAATGAGGAAGCGCACATGCAACATTAGCAAGCCGAGAAGAATAATAGGCAATAGGCCTAAGTTTATCACCATATCTTTTTGTCAAAACAGATGTTATGTATTAACCTATGCTATCGACCGTTCGGATAAAAGGCTTAGTATAGTCTGGCAATACCAGAGCGGTGCTAACTACCAAAGCTTGTTTAAGTTGACAACAGGCACGTTCAGCTTTGAGTGTTCATGTCATGATGAGACCCAAAAAGGACATCATTTGTCGCTTTGTAAGCGGTTCTGGAGCTTGCAACACGGCAGCTTCCCTGTCTTCTAAAATGAATCTGCCACCCTTGCTCTAATCATGCTCCAAGCATAGACTTCATAACCTATTGACCTGATACATCGTCATTCTTTGTGTCACACCTTACCATTGGGGGGCCGTGCCGCCGAGCTTCATTTAGTAATATTCAGCCGAAGACTGCACACGCTTTTTCCGAGCCGGATTTTATCCTGGATTTTTGAAGAACTACGAAAGCTGTACCGCATACAAACAGGAAGGATTGTCTCAGGAATGATTTGTTCGAGGATTCAAAGTAAATGTTTTTTTTTTTTTTCTCGTACCATGCATGCAATTTGAAACGTTGTGAAAAAAATCATTGGGAGAATGGGAACCGCTACAGCATTGGCATCATTCTTCGACATATATACTTTAAATAGATGCGTAACTGCATGTTTTTTTTGCTCTTTTAACAAAGAATCGAGACAGTATTAAGTACGTATCTATAAAGATTTCAGAGATTTAAGCTTTTATGCACACGAATTTTGAACGGAAAAAGCCATTGTGTCAGCCCCCTTATCATAACAACGAGCTAACAGGCTAGCATCATTCTTCGACAGATTAAGGTAAATTCAAACTGCCCATTTTTTTTGTGCTTATAACCAAGAATCGAGACTGTTTTACTTGTGCATCTAGTTTAAAATCTGAGAATATTATAGACCCCATTCACGTGACGTCATAACACCGCCCCCCTGACTCGTGCCGCCATATTGTCCGTCAGCTCATCGTTTTTACATATTACCGCTACGTACATTCCTCCTATTACTGCGTGTTTTTCTGCCTGTCTCAGGAATCACCGCCTAGTAAACGAACCCAAAAACCTTACTGACAATCGTTAACATTAATTAATCAAAATGGTGAAGGCATGTGTGGCGGTCGGTTGCAGTAACAGAGAAATAAACGGTCATTTTAGTAGTTACTGTGTGCCCGCTGTTAAAAGGGCAAAAATCTCTAAAGCAGCACGGTTTGTTTATCTCGGTCCACGATGCGTTTGTTTCGACAGCCGTCAGACAGCGGCGAAAACATCAATAGTCGTGATGCCAACACGATCGCAGACATCATCAGATGGAGACTACGAAGCTCGTCGCCACGATCGCGCAGCAAGAAGGTGAGCGCAACAACAGGTGTTGTGCCGAAAAATAGCCGCCCGCGTGAAATGTCCCCCCCCTGACGGGAGCGCCCACACGGAAACGACTTTCTTGTACCGTGAATATGTATTATTTTACTCTGCTTGAACTAATAAATGTCATACCTGTGTGATTGTCATTGGGATATGGTCGTGAAACATTTCTGTTCAAAGATGGTTATGTGGCCCAGTCCACGATTTGTTGTTAAAATACAGTACTAATATTTTGTGCAATTTAATTATTTAAAATAGGGCTGTCAAACAATTACAATTTTTAATCAAGTTAATTACAGCTTAAAAATTAATTAATTGTAATTAATCGCAATTAAAACCATCTATAAAATATGCCATATTTTTCTGTAAATTATTGTTGGAATGGAAATATAAGACACAAGATGGATATACACATTCAACATACGGTACATAAGGACTGTATTTGTTTATTATAATAATAAATAAACAAGATGGCATTAACATTATTAACATTCTGTTAAAACGATCCATGGATAGAAAGACTTGTAGTTCTTAAAAGAAAAATGTTACGACAAGTTATAGAAATTTTATATTAAAACCCCTCTTAATGTTTTCATTTTAATAAAATTTGTAAAATTTTCAATCAAAAAATAAACTAGTAGCCCGCCATTGTTGATGTTAATAATTACTTACACAATGCTCATGGGTGCTGAAACCTATAAAATCAGTCGCACCCAAGCACCAAGTGAGCGTTTCACTGTACTGTCATTTAAATCTGTCTGAGCAGGTCATCTGCGTTAATTGCGTCAAATATTTTAACCTGATTAATTAAAAAAAATTAACGTGATAATTTTTACAGCCCTAATTTAAAACTGATTTTACAGTCGTAAATCCATTACTGTAATGAGTCCATGAAAACATTTGATGTTTTCACTTCAATAAAGTGTTATTACTAAGCGCTCCCGTCAGGGGGGACATTTCACGCGGGGCGGCTATTTTTCGGCACACACCGGCCCGTTGTCGAACCGCCGTTCAAGTTTCATTTTCCAATCGTGACATCGGTGACGCTCACCTGCCCAAATGTCGGTTTATATTCGGGCGGGTGCCGATTTTGGGTACCCGACTCCTCATCGTGACATAAACTAGAGTATGATTGGAAATGTTGTGGTCTCAGGACAAGCTCTGAAGCACGGGACCGGACTGGACGGGAGGAAACATCGGTTTGGGCATCAAATATGGATCTGGCGACTGGATCGACCAAAGCTTTTCCAAATAACGGCTTTTATGCAACTCATCCAATGAGTTTACAGCGTCTGAAAGCACCGGGGCTTCCATAATTTGCAAGTGATTTTAGAAACTTTAGAGACTCTTTAACTGCCCGGATAGTCACTCTGGACAATGTAAGTGTAGCCTCCAGCACCACAGTTAAAAACCTAGGAGTTCTATTTGACCCAGACTTATCGTTTAAAGCTCATATTAAACAAACATGCAGAATGGCCTTTTTTCACCTGCGCAACATAGCCGAAATTAGAAATATTTGATCTAAAAACGATGCAGAAAAACATGGATTACTGTAACTCCCTACTTGCTGCTTGTCCTAAAAGGTCTCTAAAAGGTCTTCAGCTAGTCCAAAACGCAGCAGCATGACTTTTAACAGGAATTAATTAAAGAGAGCAAGTTATGACCTGGAACACCGGCACTGGCTAAAACGATGATGAGCTCAGTCTGATAAGCCACAGTCACCCATTGTATACAATCAAGGCATATTGGAAAACACAGGAACATAACAGTCCATATTTTGATTCAGTCTAAAATAGTCAAGGCTATGGAAAGGCACACTCAAACAGGGTAATATAACAATGATGCTCTATGCCAGGGGTCCCAAACGACCTGGCCGCAGACCGGTACCGGTCCGTGGCGCATTTGGTACCAGGCCGAGCAGAAATAATAAATAATTTATTAACGACTGCATTCTGGCCGATTGACTTTGGCCTGTGCCGCTTAACACACCAATATCCCTGTCTACTCTAGATATACAACTACAGGATAGGAGGTCGTCATAGAAATGCATTGATTGGGCTGTTAGCACTAAATCTCGTTTTGCATATCTATGCGCGCTTGGACTCGATAATAACGTATGACGTAGGCCGTCGCCAATCACATTTCTTCCCGGAAGTAATTAGCCCCCACACTAGAATGACTGAATAACAGACAGCTTTGGACAGACTTTTTACGTGGAAAAGGGAACCTGACGAGCCAGAAGATGTACCTACAACCTCGAAGAAAACAACATTTATGCTACTTCCCAATCACTAAAGACCCACGAACTGCGAAGGAGTGAATTCGTGACCCGTATGTGAATTCGCCGTGTCGTTAAGCATTAATTTACGCCATTTCCGTGTTGCGCATGTATGTTTATGATGTAAATAGTTTTTTAGCACCATTGGATAACATTGCGAGTCCGACTGAATATAAAAGAGGGCTTTTTTCACTGCCACAAAAGCTTTGGGAGCAAAATTTTATAAGGGTGCAAAATTTGACAGAACACCGGTCCGTGGAAAAAAAGACCCAAATTACACCGGTCCGTGGTGCAAAAAAGGTTGGGGACCCCTGCTCTATGCTACAATGTTCTCATGTAAGCATAACAAAAGCATGCAAAATATGTTTAACAGTTGTGTTTTAAGCATGAATAAAATTCTGTCACGAGAATCACGTTTTTCGGGACTTACTTCCTCCTCTGATCCACTTTCACTTTAGTATTCCGGCTCGTGGCACAATCAAGTCGACGAGTCCCGACTGCTGTTTTCCATTGAGTCAAATTCCCTTTGCTGGAATCCTTACCTTTGATGACGTTTTCGGTTTGAACGATGCAGAAGCAGAAATTATATTTCTTGCACAATTTCAATAGCTACGGATGTGTGCGAGTCTTGCTCATTGATTTTTGAATACTCTTTGACAAGATTCAATCATTTTATTTGTTAGGGGAAAAAACGTGATCGAGGCAATTTAAGCCTACATTCTGTTGCATTTCTCATCTTTAACACTAGATGAAGCGGTTCACTTCATTGGTTCTTCTCCGTAGCTCAAGAGTCACACCGTGAAAGCATGTTGAAATCAATGTGGGAATTTTCAGTATTTTGTTTAACATAAATGAACATAAAATATCCAATGCAATAAATTGAGCTTCAGAAGTGTAATGCACATTTATATAAACTACCATTCAAAAGTTCAGAAATGTCTTCCTTTTTGAAAGAAAAGCAGTTTTTTTCAATGGAAATAACATTAAACTAATCAGGAAAAACATTCTATCCATTATTAATGTGGTAAATGACTATTATAGCTGGAAACGTTAATGGAATATCTACGTAGTTTTGTAAAGAGGCCCATTTACAGCAAACATTACTACAGTGTTCTAATGGTACATTGTGTTTGATAGTTGCCTTAGAAAGATAATAGATGATTAGAAAACCGTATGCAATTATGTTGGCACAGCTCAAAACAGTTTAGGTGGTTAGAGAAGGTATAAAACATCTTCCTTGGAGCTAGTTTGATATCGGGAGCATCACCTTTGTGGGTTGGATTAAACTCTCAAAATGGCCAGAAAAAAGACAACTTTCACGTGAAACTTGACAATCTGTTCATAGAAATGACAGCTAGAATAGAAATTGCCAAGAAATTGAAGAATTCCTATAACGCTGTGTACCACTCCTTCAGAGAGCACTACAAACAAGATCTAACCAGAGTTGAAAGAAAAGCGGGAGGCCCCGCTGCACAACCGAGCAAAAGACTAGTACATAAGAGTCTCTAGTTTGAGAAATAGATGCCTCTCAGGTCTTCATATAGCAACTTCATTAAATAGTACCCGTAAAACGCCAGTGTCAGTGTCGACAGTGAAAAGATGACTCCGGGATGCTGGCTTTCGGGGCAGCGTGGCAAAAAAAAAAAAAAAAAGCCAAATCTGAGGCATGCTAATTGAAGGAAACAATTAATATGGTCAAAAGAACACAAACATTGGACAGAGGATGATTATCAAAAAGTGTTATGGACGGACGCATCATAGTTTGAGGTGTTTGGACTTTGGATCAAAGAGAAGAACATTTGTGAGATGCAGAACAACTGAAAAGATGCTGGAAGAGTGCCTGATGTCATCTGTCAACCATGGTGAAGGTAATGTGAAGGTATGGGGTTGCTTTGGGGCTGGTAAAGTGGGAGATTTGTACAAGGTCAACAGGATTAGAAATAAGGAAGGCTATCACTCCATTTTGCATCGCCATGCCATACCCTGTGAACAACGCTCGATTGGAGTCAATTTCATCCTACAACATGACAATGACCCAAAGCACACCACCAAATTATGCAAGAACGATTTAGGAAAGAAGCAGGCAGCTGGTATTCTATCTGTAATGGAGTGGCCAACACAGTCAACAGATCTCAACCCCACTGAGCTGTTGTGGGAGCAACTTGACCGTATGGTACGCAAAAAGTGCCCATCATACCAATCCAACTTGCGGGAGGTGCTTCTGGAAGTGTGAAGTTTCTCTACATAACCTCAACAAATTCACAGCTAGTATGTCATTGGTCTGCAAAGCTGTAATTGTTTGCAAAGGAAGCATTCTTTGATAAATGCAAAGTTTGAAAGAGAAAATTATTATTTCAAATAAAAACCCTTATTTCTCACCTTGTCAATGTCTTGACAGTATTTTCTATTCATTTTGCAACTCATTTGAGAAATAAAAGTGACTTTTGAAGGAAAACACAAAATTGTCTGGGTGACCCCAAACTTTTGAACGGGAGTGTATCAGGGTAATGACTATATATCAGAATGGTGATATATCACCTTATTGTCTCGCCAAGAAGCCACATATTGTTTTCAAAAGGTGACATGTTTAAAAAAGGAAGCAGTAGGTTGCTAGCCAATTTTTCAACAACAAGAATTTCTGTATTACTACATTGGCTGCCAGCGACGTCTAAATGATTGAAACTTTTGAATCGATGTCCACAAGTTTGCTTTTCCCCTTCATCCTGTCGGAACGCTAGAGGCTGGTCGGTCGACATCAAAGAGTTCTCCTCTCTCAGGGCGAGTTACATTTACTTTCCGACTAAATTTTGAAGAAAATTTTACTTCTATGAGTAGTTTCACCACGCCATCCATTTGACATTTTCTTGAGTCGAAGAAAAAATGCTACTCTGCTAATTTGGCCTACGATAATCGTTTGTTACTTAACCAAAAGTAGGTGGCCAAAAATTATACTCAAGTTAGAGTAGCGTTACTTCCAAATACCGTAATATTGCTTCAGTAAAAGTAGTCATTTGACAATATTTACTCAAGTACAAGTAAAAAAACATCCTTTGGTGAAAAGAATACTCAAGTGGTGAGAAATTACCGATCATTAATATTTGAAATCATGTCATCCGAGTAGCGTTATTTGTTTGGCCATAATACTGTTCATAAATATCATAAAAATAACATGGACATCTGTCCAGGTAATTGTAAAGCATCCTCATCTTCTATAAAATTGCCCTCTCGCTGTGATTAGTACCCATTTTTCTTTACCATTAGGAATACCTGTTAAGTGAATTAAACATTTCCAGTGTATTTATTCAAGTATTTGTGGATTGTTTGGTGATTTTTCAACTTTCATTTCAGGTTAGGGTTTTACAGTTCCATTACAAAATAACATTAGATCCTCTTTTTGACATGAAGAAGTGAAAATGATCATTTTTAAAACATTGATTTCGAAATGAGCAAAACAATTTCAAGTGTGCGTTACCTTTTTTTGAATTTGTGACAAACATGAGTTGAACTTTAATAAGATATTTATTGAACTCATTGGCTCCCGTTGGCGGTGCTGGAAGTCCAATCCATTTGGTCATTCCCTCCCAGTCCAAATGGATTGGACGTTTACTCGTGACAAACATATTCCAATTCATGGCAGAAAATAACTGCCAGCTGTTTGGTGGCAGCATGGTAGAGCGGCGTTGCAGCAAAACACCCGACGCCGGCAGACGAACCCCCTCAAATTCGGGGAGCGTGGCCGCTTTTGCCGTTAGCGCCGACACCTGGTGCTCTTGAGGTCGTTGGACAGTACGTAGCATCGAACTAAATCTGAAGAACAAATGGGCTCAACGTCTTTTAAAAATGAACATCTGGAATGTCTCGCCCTTCTTGAGACCAGGGATCAAACGTTCTTCTTAGCTGTACAATTAAACCCTGAAGAAAGACACAAAGAAAAGGAATTGAACATGAATAAACACCAGGGTGTCCCCTCCGTATAAAAAGATTGAGGCGCGCTGCCACGTCATTTTTTTTTTTTTTTTTGAAAGATCTAAAGAAACATTCTAATTTATAATTTGGATAATTAAACAAGACATCTATATAATTAATTAAGCGCTATTTGCCATAAGTCATCTGAAATAGCACATCAAATACAAATTGTTCCTTTCCACGCTTTATTTTGAAAATCACATCAGTTCTCCTGTTGTAAACTTCCGCCTGACGTCGGCGTGGACTCCGCGGAGTTGGAAATCGGGGGCAAAAATATCCGTAGAAAGCTATTTCAATTTGATGAATGGAATTCCAGTGTTTAAGCCTTTGAAAACAACCTTAATATGGACATTGGACATAACGTTGAAGTTCTTTATGGCGTGTCTATGACCCGAATCGTTGCGTCCTAGGAGCTTATTTGCCACAGGCCAGTGAAACGAGGAGTAGAAATAACCAAATGGTTATGGCAAGCGTTGTATTTTAATGTTGCGATAACGTGTTCAAAAGCGGAATGATGCAAGATCACAGCTTTACACTCAGCTCAGGAAGACGCTCCAGGGAAGGAGAACTGAAAGCAAACGCAGGCAATCTGGCTCGGACCAAACATGGACAGAAATGGCAAAGTTCAAGCCCTGGCTGTCCCACATAAATCAAGGTGAGTTTAAGATTTGTGCAACTATTATTTTTATTTATCATAATTGTATCGTTTTAACTTCAAGTGCCCGTGACACAAAAAAAGCATGTGTATTTCATATACCACGTGGTATTTTATGCTCCTGATTGAAAAGGACCGCTTGCATGTGTGTGGAAGCGATCAATATATTTATTCAATTTTTTGAATCCCGCACTACCGAAATGGGATTCATGTGAAACACTGGGATCATGGCACACGTTTTAACAAGGAGGCGGCTTGCATTTTGTGGCTGACTCCCTGTACACCCAGAAGGCCACTCGGCCGACGACCGATGGCTTGTCGCACGCCACGGTCGCCGTGCTCGGGCAGCCAGGCGCTCTCATCTGCAGTTCTCGATTGTGTCCAGACTTCTACCCCCCTTCGGTCCTCTTCGCTGGCCCGCCTATCGAGGCTAGCCTCGGCTTAGCATCGGGCAGCCACGCGCGCCGGCCGGTTTGTCCACTGAGAAAAGTTTGTGGAACTATTATTTTTATTCATCATAATTGTATTGGTTTAACTTCAAGTGCCCGTGACACAAAAAAAAAAAAAAAAGCATGTTTATTTCATACTTCACGCGGTATTTTATGCTCCTGAATGAAAAGGACAGCTAGGATGTGTGTGGAAGCGATCAATATATCAAGTCAATTTTTTTAATCCTGCGCTACGAAAATGAGATTTTTGTGAAACAGTGGGATCATGGCACACGTTTTAATAAGGAGGATGCTTGCTTTTTGTGGGTGACAATGCTCCCCGTCCACCAAGGCGGCCACTCGGCCGACGACCTGCGACTCGTCGCGCACCATGGATGCCGGCCGACGAGCGTCCGTGCTCGGGCAGCCACGCGCTCACGTTTGCGGTTCTCCATTGTGTCCAGACTTCAACCCCCCTTCGGTCTTCTTCGCAAGCCCGCCGATAGAGGCTATCCTCGGCTTGGCATCAGGCAGACGTTGGCCAGTTTGTCCACTGAGAATGCGCCATTTTCAGCGTTCATTCCCCTCTGCGCCCCCGGCGACGGGCACTGCCTGGCTGCCGAGCCCAAACTCGCTCGCTGCCGGTGGCTTGCCGATCGGTGAAGACAATCACCCCCGCTGCCTTGTGTTACACGTGCCGGGGTAGTTTTGTGTGATTTTTTTCCTTTTCGAAAGGCGAGAAAGAGACTTGGAAGTGCCGCTCGGCTCGGGTTAGCATGTTGCCTAGCTGTCACGCCTCCAGCTTTTTTTTTACGCTCTTTCCTCAGTCTTCGAAGCCGGGACAGGGAAATGACAAAAGCCGGACAAACTCCGGTGACAAAAAATACCGTTCGGGAGGTTTAAGAAGTCGGTAGTTTTGACCATTATGCAGTAGTTTAGCTCTGCCGTACTGAATAAATACATTTTTGATACTTCATATTCCATTTGGCACAAGACTGTTATTTGTCACGAACATACCATTTATTTAGCATTTGGGGAAAAATACTTAAATAAAAAGAATATCCTGTAAAAACACTGGAGTAGAGAGATTAAAACAATGATGACATTTTGCTGCTCTGCAGCTGTAGGCGCTAGATCGCTGTAATGACAGGAGTGGCTAAACTGCAGGTTAAAAGACTCATTTCTCGTCATCTGCGCTTTGCCAAATTGTTGTATATAGTCAAATCGTCTCAAAATATTAAAAAATATCAAAACTTTTATTTCCAATAATAATGCACGGTGGCCAAGTGGTAAGCACATCCGCCTCACGGTTCTGAGATCATGTGATCAATCCTGGTCTCCGGCCTTCCTGTGTGGGGTGTGCATGTTCTCCCCGTGCCTGCGTGGGTTTTGTCCGGGGACTCCGATTTCCTCCCACATCCCAAAAACATGCGTGGTAGGCTGATTAAACACTCTAAATTTTCCATAGGTATGAGTGTGCGCATGATTGGTTGTTTTTTTCCCCAGAGTGCCCTGCGATTGGTTGGCAACCAATTCAGGGTGTACCCTGCCTACTGCCCGTAGTTTGCTGGGATAGGCTCCAGCACCTCCGCGACCCTCGTGAGGATAAGCGGCATGGAAAATGAATGAATGAATGAATGAATAATAATGCTATTTAAGATTTTTTTTTTTTTTATCGGGTCACAGGCGCTTTAACCTTGTAACACCGAATGTGACGGCTGCGACCCTTTACCCATATTATCTTTGAAGTCTCGTCACGCTGTAGTTACGTCACCCATGTGCAACTGCCTGGTCTCATTTGAAAGTGCGTAAGTTGAGGTCCACAACAGTTTTGACTTCAAGTCAAGTAAAACGGGAGATAATGTCATTCGAGTTTTATTGCACTCACAAATAAGCATTAAAACGCTGCATGGACCATGTGTTTAAGTCCATATTTCCATCATTTCTTGTCTTTTTTCAAAACTGAAAGCACCACCAAAGACGACATATCCCAAGAGCCGTTGTGGGGTCAAGAAGGAGGGACGTAATGTTAACATTTTTTAATAAATTGCCGAGCGAGGCGCCACGTAAGGAGAAGGAGGCAACGTAGCGAGCGACGGCCGGTTGGATTGAGCGAGCAACTTTGAAACGTGCGGAATAAATCGAAAACTAAGTTTAGCGCAAACTTATGCATAATTTCATCAACTCAAGGAAGAGGATGAGCCGGATTTGCCGTTGTTTTACTCGGATGAGCCGGCGTCTCGGCGAGTAACAACAGCGCGCAAACGTTGGAAGAGTGGCGAGTGGGCTGTCTGACATAGCTCCGTGTTCTGTTCAAGAGCAAACTTTCTTAAGTCGCACGCCTGGAAAAATTGAATTGGACTAGGTTATTGTCGATATTTTTTAAGGACTTTTTTTTTCAATGTTATATTTGATATTTTTTTCTTCACTATCAATCTTTTCAATTTTTATATACTGTAGATGTGTGTGTTCGAGGAGGTTGATTGCATGTACCTGTGTATACTTTTGATAAGGTGATGTGTACAATTCCTCACCTCACAAAGCGATATCCTCCAAACCCTTTTTATGTTAGATGATATATATGTTAGATGATACATATGTTTATATATTCCCTATTTTACACTGTATATAAAGGCCAAAAACACCTATGACCATACCTGCTGTTTGTGTTGAATTGTCAAACATAAAACTATTCATTCTTATTTTGTTCTGTCGAATGTTTACCCTAACAAGTTGAATAAATATTATCAAGCTTCAAAACGGTTGGTCGAGCATGTTTGGTTGTCAATGGGACATCAACATCACAAATTTTCTAAAATGTTGATTATCATTGGTCAGTGAAGAAAACAACAATTTGGATATGAAGATTATGGTGTCCTGAAAAAAGGGACCCAACCTGGCCATTGTAAACAATTTTTTCTTTGAAATATAAAGGCAACATTAGAGGCATGCAAATTCGGCCAACATTGGCGTAGGTGTTAAAGGGTTAAGGTACGGTGTTGAAAAAGGTTTGTTTATAACTTGGCACACCGCTTGTCCCAAAAATTACAAAACAGATGGTGAATTTGCATTGAAATAAGTATTTTTCATCACATTGAAACAAATATATTTTTATATCGGTTTGTACTAGGGACTAACTTTCAAACAATCAGAAAAGTAACTCCCTCAAAGACATTTCAGTTTTGACTTAAATTGCATTGACTAATGTAATCTTTGAAAACATGGATTTGAAATACTGTAGTCCTAACGGCTAATCCAGTTTACGTGTATGTAAATTACAGATGTTTGTGTCTTCCCATTGCTCTTATTTATTTATTTTTTGTGTGTCTTCATTTCGCATTGCGCTTATTATTATTTTTTTTTTTGTATGGGTGAAGACTGAGACAGACCTGAGGAACCGGCTGGGGACAATCTGGTGGCACGCATCACATTGACTATATACAGTATGGTCCACTTATTACTGATTTCCTTCATGAAAGAGCCTTCAAATTGTTTTTTAAAAATCAAGTGCAGGCAGGATGCAAACTTTGCAAGTAGATCTTGTTCATGGTTCTTCTTGGAAAAAATGAAATGTATTGATAGTAATCAATAATATAATAAATTGTTTTAAAAAAAGAAAAAATCTTATTTGTCATGATATGAAAAAAATTCCACCACGGCAAGCTGTCTGAATCCGATGCAGCCCACCACCACAACAGCTTCAAAAAATTCTAGCAGAAACCCTGAAAACTCTGACAAGCAACATTGTTTTGATCCTACCCGACAGTCTGCAGGCGATAGCTTGGATCCTCTTGGACGTGCGATAAGACCCTCCTTCCTTCTTCACCTATTGGATTACCCCACAGCAATAGGTTTTGAAGATGGGAGGGGTTTGACTTGAGCGCCTCGGCCAACAAAACGCATCCTTTATCCGTGATCTTGCAAAGTGTCAGCCTGCAACAAATGATATAACTGCGTGAAGTCAGGAAGGGAACCAGGAAGATTACCAAAAAAAAACAGCACATCACAAAACCCTGTGATAAATATGAAAAAACGAATCGTTTTATCCAAGGGCATAGGTTTGCATAGGGACGATAGGGACAAAACACTACCAACTTTTTAGGATGCTCAAATTGTCCCCACCAACTTTTAAGCAACCTTATATGCATTATATAATGTGTTCAGTTATGTATATGGCTAATTTAGATTGTCTTCCTATATGATGTGACGATAGAATTGACCCTAGCATTATTAAGTGAATTATTTTTAATATTATCAGACTTCCATTTACCCCTTTTTCACTTGCTAATGAGCCAGTCCATGTTTTTTTTTGTGTTCATGTTCTATTTTCAATCACCAACAGGAACGCTCATGTGCTGGCTGTAACAGTCTTCATTTATTATGGATGTCGTCAACAAGGACGTTTTTCTCGTACGACTACACTGAGCGAATTGTTCTTTTTGCTCATTACACAGTGATTCCATTGATTACTCGACCGGAACCACAGAAGATTACCAACAGGAGCAGCTCCTTACGTGAGGGACTCCAATTTGCAGTTTGGGCTGGCCAGTCCTTTTGAGAGGATCTCCACCCCTTTGTCTGACAGAGCGTTCCAGCTCAGATTCAGATGCCTCAGGTTGGCTGGAGATCTGAGAATGGAAGCCAGCGGGTGACAGCCGTCTTTGTCCAGGCCACACATTCTTAAACTGGAGAACACAGGCAGGAGGAAGACGTGAGCCAAACATACAACCTGCTGACTTTAGTATGCTGCTTTGAATAATAATCATAGATTTTATTTCAAGATGACAAAAAGGCAAATTACAAAACCTGATTTATCGTTTTATCGATATGGTGGATTGTATGATCTAGTCATGATGTCACCAACAGGAACGCTCATGTGCTGTCTGTGACAGTCTTTATTAGTTTTGGATGTCGTCAACAAGGATGTTTGTTTCGTACCACCACATTGAGTGAATCATTCTTTTTGCTAATAATAGCAGTGATTCTATTGATTGGTTGACCGGAACCACAGAAAATTATGAACAGGAGGAGTTCCTTACATGAGGGACTCTAAGATGCAGTTTGGGCTGGCCAGTCCTTTCGAGAGGATCGCCACCCCTTCGTCAGACAGATTGTTGTAGCTCAGATTCAGATGCTTCAGGTTGGATGGAGAGCTGAGAACGGAAGCCAGCAGGTGACAGCTGCCTTTGTCCAGGTTACAACCATGTAGACTGGAGAACACAGACAGGAGGAAGACGTGAGCCAAACATAATGCCTGCTGACTTTGGTCCGCTGCCTTGAATAATAAGAACAGATTTTATTTCAAGATGACAAATAAAAAAACAAAACCCAATGACAAATCTGAAAACTAATCCTTTTTTCGATATTTTGCATTTTATTTTCAAGTGAGGATGTGAGCAACAGGAACGCTCATGTGCTGACTGTTATGCAGTCTTCATTTGTTTTGGACGTCGAAAACAAGGCCGTTCATCTAGTCCCACCGCGATGTTTTTTTTTTTGTTTTGTTTTTTTAATTCAAGATTGAAACTCGGAATTTCCTCAAATTTCAACGCAGTTGACATTCTTCAAGATTCTGAATTTGCAAGTGTTTCAGGATGAACTTCAGGTCAACATTTTCTTTGCCGCCATATACATTGAAATTAAGGCTGGCCACCGATGAAAAATGTTCATCTCAGTGAGCAGCATGAAATCCTCGCAATGAATCACACAGAACCATCATCAAATCAAAAGAAAGCAAGAGACCCAGCATATAAAGACCTCTTGAAATGCGTCTTTCCTCTCGTCCAAACAGCCGCGAGTCAACTTCGGCACCAGTGCCAACCATTTCCGGTTTCCTAACGCTTTCACTCCCAGCCGTTTTTCAGAAGACACAGTCTTCTGTTCATTTGCGATGATTTTGGCCGACTTGTCAAGCACTACAGAATATTGTGTTTGATGGCTACACAAACATTTATTTTTTTTTCATTTTGTTTTGACTCTTTTCCGTTCTACAGTGATGAGCAGTTGAAGATTAGGAGTAATTTCCTTTTTCTATACGCCTTTGGTAGCGTTCTGGAGATTCTGTTCAGTTACAAACAGTTGAAAGTAAAGATGCACGATAATGTCGGTTACCGATAATTATCGGCCGATAGTGGCAATTATGACGTCACTCAGATAACAGATTAAAAAAAAAATCAACCGATAATGGAATCCGATAATTTGATACGTGATTTGGCCTCCAATTGTGCGCAATCGAAGCAGTTTTGTCCAATTCTGCACTGCCGCCTCCTCAACCCCTCCACCCTTGGAAGCCCCTGATGCATGAGTGACGTGACATGGTTGAGGTAGTTGGATGTCGTGGCGGCTCTGTCACCAGCGTGGGTTGATTTTTCCGTGTGTGAAACAAACGGTGCTCTCGCCATCTGCAAAAACACGCACTGCAGAAGTACCACGAGGCGGAACGAAAGCGTCCTCATGCAACACCACTAACCTGATAAGACAATTAAAGCTGCATCACAAAGATATTTGGAACGAATAAGAGGCTGCTGCTAGCGCGAAGGCTAAAGCGAACGTAAACATAAACTAAGCTAAGTTACGGGGCTTGTGACGATCGAGAGACTCTTTTGGCAGCTCGGTCTCGGGCAGCCCCGCCCCACTCATCTCCGGTTCAACTCATTAAGCACCACGGACAGACAGAGGCCTGGCGCAGGTGCTCATTTGCGGGCCGGACGGACTGAAGAGCACAGGCGGGAGGAGGTGCCAGGCTCGGTCGGACGAGAGACGTTTTTTTTTTTTTTACTGAAGTGACCCGAGAACCAAAGCCCCGGATGAAAAAATCATGCAGTTTATACTGTACGTCCACCATTCTTCGTGAAACGCATGCCGATCACATCAGTTTCATCACAGACATTTGGACACGTGACGTCAGTCAAGTAAGCATGTTTATCATTCCGGCACAGTGGTTAGATGATCATTTCAACATGCACCAAACCACACTCACAAGAAGTCAATCAGTCAGTGATGCATTCAGTACGCTATAAATTTACGACAAGGCATGTGCCGGTATGAGATTTTGACGGTACGATAACCTTGGGCAAAAATACCGCGGTATCACGGTATTGCAATTATAGCTCCAAAGTGTGTCATTTTGAGATGTATGGGTTAAAAAAAAAAATCTGGGATTTTTTTTTAATTTTTCAGAACATATTTGCAAATTGTTACATGAATATAATGTTAAAATAAATAAATAGATAACATATTTTAAATAAAATTAAAATGAATAGAACTTATAGGCTATCCACAGGCACAGCTGTGTTTGCTCAAGATTTGAGCAAGGACAAAAATAATTGCTATTAGAAAAAAAAAAAAAAAAAAAAAACGCCTCTAAATAAAATCAAAAAATATTTACTGCACAACTTTTTTAGTTTTTTTGGAGGGGGCAAAAAGCTCAAAGTTTCGCCATTTTCAGCCATTGTGTCAACTCTAGTCTACATGTCATGCCGTTGTGTTAAAAAGACAAAGTTAATAAATATAAATATTGTTGTGTAACGGTTTCATCTCAAAAAAACATTGGGAGTGAGACCTGTCCTTTTCCAGCGAACGTGCATTTTTGGTTAGGGCAAGATCATCTGTCGCAATCAGCGATCTTTGACGCTGTCATATCTGTATGCCTTCTCAGTTCTTTTTTCATTCCAGCATCTGATTCAGTTGGAGGGCGGGGCCGTGGCAGCACACCTGTGGCGCATTAGGGGCGCTCATTATTTAAGGACTCCTGTCACTAGAGCTGGGAATCTTTGGGCACCTAACGATTCGATTACGATTCAGAGGCTCCGATTCGATTATAAAACGATTACTGATGCACCCCACTCCTTTTTTTTCTCTCTTTTTTTTTTTTTTTTTTTTTTTTTATGTTTTGTACATTAGTTCCAAAATTGTTCAAAAATACTCTCAGGCTAAACCACACTACTATTTCAGTATCAAGTTGACATATAGCAGTAAACAAATATACAAAAATAACATTAAATAAAAAACTCCAGTCCCCATTCTGTATCAGCAGCTTTCAACTACATTCAATTAATTTAATGTTGTGAATCAACCATTAAATTTGTTAAAATTGCTCCCGTTATTCCATAATTTCCCTTTTGTCTACTTTCAACATGTGAAAGTTTTAAAACTATTTTAAAGATAGATTCAAGTCAATATTTTACCGATTTAGGAGTATTTTAGATAAAAAGTTAATTAGGTGTGCTTGGAAGGTTCGCTACAACAGCCTTGCAGGGAAGTGTACTGCTTTAAGATGGCGGCCGTTTATAACGCCCGCATCTAGCTTTTTTTTTTAGATGTGCTGCTAACACTTCCAAAGCTGTAGTGCATCTAGTCCTATATAAATGATATCCACCGTAACATTATATGGATGTAGTTTGAAGCAGCTTTTCGGCAGCAGTCAGGTATGTTGGTGTGTTTTTTTAATCTCGTTGCATGAGGTGAGCTAGAGCCGTGAGTTGAGCATTGGCATTAACCGAGGGGCCTGGTAATGGGAAGCATGATGTTTAGCTACTCTCGCTCCGTTCCGTCCCGAAGACCGCGCGGCGCGCGCCGCGCTGAGTGTTGTGTACTTCCGCTTTACTTCGCATATTTTAATAATCGGAATTTGGATGTTTGTGAATCGTTCTCGAATCTTTAACGGCCAAATCGCGAATAATCTAAGAATCGGAAATTTTGCACACCTCTACCTGTCACCGTCTGCGAGTGTCGGACTATTGCTTGTTTGCGTGTTCTTGCCTTGCTTACCGCTGTGTGTGCATCATCCTTCGAGCTTCCCGATGTTTCTACGGTCGTGTCCTGGTTTGATCATTTTACTTTTATGCCCTTGTGGACGTTGTAGTTAGATTTTTGTACTCTGTTATATTCGCGTCTTATAGCGTGCTCTCTTAGTTGTACTTTAGTGATGGGTCCGTGAGACCTCATGAAGCGTGTCGAAACAGTGACACACTGTGTTGAGACAGTGTGGATACTGTGTCATTGAATACTGACACCTGCTGGACATAAAAGTCCCTACAGGCAACCCACTTGACAGACTGACACTGAATTGATGACATGGCATGTAAAATCAAATCATTTAAGTCTTTGCATTCATATTACATTATTCCATATCTTTAAATTATGTGAACATATATTATAATGTGAAAATGTAAGTAATAATGAATGGTGAATGAGGAGTGCCTGTGGACTTTTTGTTTTGATAAAATTTTATTCAAAAACTTTTTTAAATGTTTAAAATTTGGTTGGTTACTTTTTTTTTTTTTTTTTTAAACAATCCTGCTGTGGACAACACACTCGCATGGAACCAACGATGCCAGCATGCAAAAGAATTTCCAGTTGAAAGAGGTTTGGATAAGATGGCCATTGGCTCCTCCAGTATTGAAGAAAATCGGCATTGCGTGCCATGTTCGGCTCGGCCGTGCATCGTTGCACTTTTGCAATTTCATCTACAGTTGCATTGCCTCCTTGACTCCCCACTTCGTCATCTAAGTGCTACCATGGCCCATCAGAAAGAAATTGAAGTGGACAAAAAATAAATTTTATGAATAAACATAAATTAAAATGATAAATTTCTATAAATATTTATATAAATTATAGCTTAATTATAGATTTCTAAAAAGTGACCGTGGGAAAGTAAAGGAATGGCTATACCTTTGTTTATTTTGGGATTATCAGAGACTTCATTCTCATGCTTGGCCCAATAAGTCTTCAGCATTGAGGAGGTGGGAACTGTTTGTATATGACAGGTTAGTCATATACAAAGTACAAATGCGACATTTCACCTGCAAAAAAATAACTTTAATAGTAAAATCAACAGACTTAGAAACGCGCCGCGATCTGTTCAACGCGTTCTGACCAGGACTCGAAACCACACGCACCACACGTCGGGGATAAACGGCGTTTGCTCTGACCGCTAAGCTAACACAACTGCCCGCACGTATTTACCGCAAACGACGGACCCGCATGCACCCGTCACACTAATAAACTAAGATAGACCTTAAAATTAATTGTATTTTGAATGGAAGATGACAAGTGCGTTTTCCCTGTCTTACGTCCATTTCCACAGCATGTAGAGAACGAGGAAGTAACCGTGAGATGTGGATTGTTTCAGCAGCTCCATCCCGTTGACAGACGCGCTTCCTTTTGAACCGGTTTGCCGCGTCGTGACTGTGTGGACACAGTTCAATGAGTTCATGCATCGGTCACGTGATTTTCTTGTAGCGATACGCGTGCCGACGCAGGGGTTGCTCCATGAGCTGGTTGCGCGCGCTGGCGCATTTGTATCACTGGACCCATCACTACTTTGTTATACTCGCGTTTTAGGCGTGCTCCCTTAGTTGTACTTTGTTATACTCGCAATTTTGGCGTGCTCCCTTTGTTGTACTTATTGAATACAAACATTCACTATTTGTTTTTTGGTCTGCGATTTGGATCCGCATCAACGGCTTGCCGTTCACAACAGACGCTATTCTTTTTCCCTTCATTCAAGCTTGTTTCCCAGTGGCCATGAGATTTACAACCTTGACGAAGTTGCTCTCCCAAATAAGACTAGGCTAACATTTTCTACGGTATGACGGAAAATTTTAGTGGTTTTGAAACCGTGAGGTTTTCATACCACGGTAAACCTTGAAACCAGTAACCGGCACGTGTCTATTTATGACGTCTTCATCAGATCAGTTTTCTTAAATCTAGACAAATAATTTTTTCTCCATCTTGTTTTGAGTCTTAAAGACTAGTTAACGGAGGAATGCGCCAGATTATTCCACTTACTTGAAGCAAATATTACCATTTGTTCTTATTAAGCCCGTACATCTAAAAACTTGGTCATTTTTCACCAAAATCAAGAAAAAAAATGCTTTCCAATAATGTTTTGAACCATACCTATTCTTGAGTAAAGAACATCTCTGACAAACATGTTTTTTAGGATTAAATATATTAACGTATTGCTTGAAATAAGGCTGTTAAGCTTATTTTCAGCTAGCTAAATTTCTTATTTCAAGAAATCTGAGTGAAATGTACTTTAAGCGCTGGCAGATAGTTTCACTTATTTCCAATAGATTTATACTGAAAACATGGGAATGTAACTGGTTTTAAGGAGGTGTGCTTTTGCAGGGTAGTAATGTTATATATGCATGTTAGGAATGGCTTACTTTTCCAGGCATTTTTGTGCAATATAGGTATCTACTCTAAGTAATTGTTGCCAAAAGTTTACCATTACACAATGTCAGATTTAGATGTTGGAATTCACTACTTGTTCATATTTGATGTTGAAAAACGAGCAAAAAAATTCTATTTTTACACAGTAATATTTGCTCTTGCGTATACTTTAAAATTTTACATATAACGTTTAATAGAATTAATGGCTTGACATTATCGATCATCGGCTGGGACGAGTCGGTGATCGGTGCTGTGTATTGATCGTGCATCATTAGTTTAAAGGACTGGAAGGATTTTTTTCTATAAATCTTTGGTAGCAAACCTAAGTGCTCCCAAAAAATGTAAAAACACGTCTTTGGGAGTGAATGCGCTCATTTCCTTTCTTTTTCGGATTTGTTGTTGGCTTCTGTAATATGCAATTGTTTTCAGATTCTTTTTCTTTTTGCCCGTTTTGTGATTTGCAGTTGTTTTGTTTTGTTGAGTCATCATGTTTTGTGACTTGTTGCACTTGTTTTTGGATTTGCCATTGTGCTTTTGGATCTTTCCCACTTCATAAAGACCACGCACTTTGATTTTTCAGACGCCTTGACCACCACCAACAGCTTCTCGAGCCCCAAAGGCGATGTGGTGTATTTCCACAGGTCAAAGGACTCCATGGTTTCGTCGTCTGTCAGTAAAAAGAAGGCCAAGGCTGACCACATGTCATTTGGCATTTTGTCCCAGTCAACAATTACTGAACTATTTTTTTTTTTCTGAAACTGCTTCAGCAAAGAGTCGTCCTTCAGCTCGTTTAAGCAGTAGAACAAGTTGATGTTCTTCTCTGGAGTGTTTTGTTTTATCCGCTCCTTGATCAACTTGACAGTCTTTGACTTGCTTCGTCTGCAGTCCTGAGGAGCTCTCAGCAGTTCCCCCACTAGTTTCTGGTTGCATGCCAAGGAAAGGCCAAAGAGGAAGCGGATGAACATGTCCAAGTTTCCTTCACTCTCCGAGGCTTTCTGGAGAGCTGATCGGTGAACCTCAGTGATTTTCCAACCCCCTTCATCTTCTGTATCTTCTTCAGATTCTTTTTCTCCATCGGCTGATTCTGTTTCTTCTTCAGATTCTTTTTCTCCATCTTCTGATTCTGTTTCTTCTGATTTTTCTTCTTCTTGGAAGACACACTCCAGTGCCTGCTCTGAATCAGCCAGTATGTTCTTGTTGTCGTGAAAGAGGCATATCATCACGTGAAATGCGGCCAAATACTCCTGGATGCTCAGATGGACGAACTGAAACATCTTGCCCTGTTGGTTTCTTCTGAGCGGACGGACCTCCTTAAACACCTCGGTGAATATTCCGGAGTGTTTTGCGGCTTGGCTGTAATCAAATCCGCTTTTCGCCAGGTCCTCCTCGTAAAAGATCTGTTGCTTACTCATGGTGTGGTCAAACGCCAGCTTTGCTAGCGCTTTCACGTAATCGGCGGACTCGGTTGTCTGTCGCTCCTTGGACTTGTCCAGCTGGTTAAAAACATGCTCCGAGTACATGTCTGTCAGCGTTGTGGGAAGCTCTCCCTCCTTCCCTTTGTCCAAATGATCCTGAAGAACTGTGGCGGTGAGCCAGCAGAAGATGGGCAGGTGGCACATGATGAAGATGGTGCGAGTTTTTCGGATGTGCTCAATGACACGCTCCTCATTTGGGAACTTTTTCCTGAAGTACTCCAGCCTCCTGGAATCGCTGAATCCTCTCACCTCTGTTCTGCTGTCAATGAGGTCGGACGGGATGTCGCGGGCCGTCGCGGGCCGCGTGGTGATCCAAACCCGGGAGCAAGGAAGCAGGTTCCTCTTGATGAGGTGCCCCAGGAGCACCTCCAGCGGGTAGAGTTTTTTCACATCCATGTCCACTTTCGTCTGATTTTTCAAGTCCATTTTAAAGTTGCACTCGTCCAGTCCGTCCAAGACAAACAAGATCTTGATCCTGCTGCTTTCATAGTCCTGTTTCCCGGACTTCTGCAGGCCGTCTAATATAATGTTCAGAGTCTCCTCGCTGATGTGTCTGCTCCCGCAGACGTAGCGACGGATAAGCTCAGCAAGCGTAAAACCTTTCCCTTTGTCAGTGTTCAACTCACGGAATGTGAAGGGAAATATGAGGTGCACGTCCTGGTTGGCATTCCCGCTGGCCCAGTCACACACAAATTTTTGAACGAGGAAGGTTTTTCCGATGCCCGCGAAGCCGACGGTGAGGAGCGTGCGTATTGGTCGCGGCTTCCCGTCAGGGCTTTTGAAGATGTCGCAGGACAGGATAGACCCCTTGGCGGCGGCGGCACGCGTTTCCATCTGAAGGACCTCGTGCCGATCGTCGGGCGTGACGTCGGCCCCGTAGGTGATGTCCACCTCGGTGTAGACCTCCGCCAGAGGCTGCTGCTGCTTCCAGGGCTCGGTGTTGCACTCGGGAACAAAGCTGTATAAACTCCGCAGGTTGTCCTGCAGGTCTGCCTTCAATCTGGCAATCTGATCATCAACATCATGAACGGAGAAGACGGGGCCTGCAAGAAAGCAGCAGTGAGCCGTTATGGACAAAAAACAACAACCTTGCAAACATCCCCGGGGCACACAGCCACCAGAGACATAGATGTTACAACTTGAAATAAACATTTTTGATGAAAGTTCATCAGCTAAGTCTACTTTGCTTTTGTGAAATATGAGTTAAAGAAGTTAAACAGATTAATTTTTTTAGGAGCTTTACATGCATGCTTCACAAGACAAACAGGCTTTCCAAATGTCTTTGGCTTTGATCAAAACTGATAAAGCTCCGATTGTCTGCCAGGGTAGAAGGAGCACCCGGGGGAGCATTTGAGAATGGAGGCTCAACTAAATCAGTACAACCTGAGGTTCATGCAGACCAGAACAGAATTTTAGGACAAGTAATTCTTACTCGTCTCATGGTTGACTTCCACAGTTTCTAAGTCACCGGTGTCCTAACCCCTGAAGCTACTTTGGGGCCTAACCTTTTATTTCCAGCACGTTGCCACGCAACTTCTCGGCCAAGTTCTTGTTACCAATCTTTTCCAGAATTTTGATGGTCTCCTCCAGAGTATTCTCGCCGTGCTTCTTCACCAGCGCGTTAGCAATGTTCACCCGGCGGGGGTTTTCTTGTACGCTTTGAGGCAGGTCCGAAAAGAACTTGAATTCCTCGAAGTCGTCCTCCCCAAGCTCCTTCAGCGTTCCCAACAGCAGCTCCTTCCACTTGCTGTCCAGAGCCATCCTTCCTTCTTGTCAACACGTGAGCGAAGTGACCGTCTCTCGGATATCTGCGGACAACAACTTTTATTAACTTGAGCTCGTCAACCATTTGAGTGATGTGACCAGTGAGCAAGCAAGATCTCTCTGGGGCCCCCGTCATTGCACGCTGCTAAAAAATGTGTTTTTTGCACACATGAATAAACAAGTAAACGATGTATAAGACCTCATCAAAAGAAAAAGTTGGTAGACAAGTTATATAAAACATTTGATAATATAAACCATTAACATAAAAAAATAGACTTGCTTGGTCTGGCTTGGCTAGTGCAAAATCCACAGAAGAATGGCAGCAACGTAACATTTAACTAACTTTCACAGTATCCACAGGTACACTGATTTTTTTTAAAAATGCTTGCGAACATTTGGATTGTTCAAAAACATCCACAAAATAGACCAGATCCAAAGATCAGCCCAAAAGGATTTCACATCATAATTCAACATGTTTTAAGTTTAAACGTTCTCCTTGGTACATATACAGTGGGGAGAACAAGTATTTGATACACTGCCAATGGGAAAACCCACTGTATATACATATATATGTATGAAAATGTGTTTGATAGAACAATATGTCTATATGCTGCCATTGCAGATTCATGGCGCATTAAGCCCCCAAACTATTTTTAATTTGTGCCTTTTACCCTGGAAACCCTCGTTACAGACATGGCGAAACCGCTTTTGTGTCAACCCAGCCATAAAAAGAAGGTAAGTAACTATATTTATTAAACAAAATGTCTGTCATTTTTAGCTTTGAATCGTTAATTGATGTCTAATATTTTGTTTAAAAAAAGGAAAATAAACAATTTTAAAAGAATTATTCACTCGCATATTTTAATCTTTTAAACAAATTACGTCACACTGAAAAAAAAAATGGCGTCACGGATATCTATCTCATAACTATCGATTCATTGTATTTTTTGTTATTGTGGCATTTTCCCCAATATGTTATGATACGTTACGTTATGAACTCACGTTTATATGATCACTTGTTTGCATTATGTAGCCTTTTGTCTTCAGTCAATGCAATAATGCATTCACATTCAGGTTAGTTTTAACATATACCATCTGGTGTCACAGAAGTAAGCCCAGTTATCTTAAAACTTTGAAGAAGACAAAGGAGTCACAAGACTCCCCTTAGTCGACTCATGTCTTTGATCATCAAATAAGGGGAAGTCAGACAACCCCCAGAACGCTTGAACAATTGTTTGAATGATTCAAGTAAACACCCGATAAATTGGAGTCAGACTCTGAAATGTCTGTGCCTCCTTCATTATGGCTACGTCTACACTAGGACTGATAATTTTCTCCAGGGTATTTTTCCAACTATTTTTATACCTGTCCAGGGGCGGACTGGGACTAAAAAGTAGCTCTGGACTTTGACTCTGCCCAGCCCACAAGAATCGCTATACGAAGGGAAACACAGACCCCCGGGGGCATGCCTCCCAGGGGAGAATTTTTTTTTTTTTTACATTTTATTGTAAAATGCATCAATTTCGGGCACTTTGAGAGAAAAATTAAGAAAATGTGTCTAGACTGTGACTGTCTGACCTGGGGCGCTCAAAGTACTGCAAGGCTGAACTGGGGTTGGATTCATTTTCTGTACTAGCTCTATGATCAACCTGAATAAACAAATGTAAGAATTTATTTTTCAAAGCAAGTTTTACGTGTCCAATTGATTATAATATATCTCTGTCTATAAAAGGACTTCATTGTTAATGCCATAATTCAGTGGTCTCCAAACTATTCCACATAGGGCCGCAGGATTTCATTCCAACAAAACAAGACAACACCTATGCACCAATCTGGTGTTTTACAAGTGTAATCAGTTGATTGCAGTCAGGTGCTGCTTGTTTTAGCAGAAACTTCATCGGTTAAACTGTCGGTACTCGATCGGTTGAAACAAAATCCCAGGCCCCACAGCGGCCCTTGAGGACCGGTTTAGAGAGCCCTGCCATAATTGATCTTGCCATACAAAAAATAAATTTCAATGAAAATACAATAAACATTTCAAGACACATCCTGTATACATAAAGTATGTAAAATAATTGACCTTTTACGGCGCTTTTACAGATGTCAAGTGACTGATAGGGCCAGCATAGGATTCACGGAAGTTAGGTAGTACCTGTGTTTACCGTAATAAGGACACAATCAATCGATTACAGTAGACAACAATTCACCTACCACTATCTCTTTTTTCTTCCGTTGCAGTTTCACCTCCAGAAGGATAACTCCTCTTCATTTTTTCAACCAGACATGATGGGAAGTCACATACATAAGAACGGGTGTAATTCACATGATGTCATACCCTCTTCAGGGTTTGTATCCCTCTGTGAAACTCCATCGAGTTTATATGGACCACCAGGATCTACTAGGGAAAAAAAAACATTCCATTTTCAAAAGGTATGAAGATGATGAATAATTTCAACAAGGCAATATGTTGTCTTGCTAAATGTATACATATTTCGAACGGCACAAATGCAATTAACATTTCTAGATGAGGTGGGAATGGAAGCGAAGTAACGCTAATAATTCCAGCAACCTACCTGTATGGAAAGCCTATCCGGTGTGTTTGTGTCCGATACAGATTCATTTTTTGCTTCGATACAAATGGAATCTTCTGAATTGTACCGCCTTCTTGGGAGACTAACGGTGTACACTTGCTTGGGAAACTAACAGGTCCAAGGCACGGATACTCGTTAGCCAGTTTGGGTTGATTATTGTCTGAAAACACAGGACACAGATTAATGGACAAAAGAAATGTGTCGTCGTTGCAAGAATAATCCAATCATCTTTCTTCATCCGCGAAACCGTCAAACCCATATAAGAACACTCCCAGACACAAAAAAGGAGAACTGTGTCAAATTTTGTCAAAATCTGTATAGGCAAAAAACATGCGAACCAAAGGCGTAGGTTTGGATAGGAACGGTAGGGACATAACACTAGCAACTTTTCAGAATGCTCAAATTGTCCCCACCAATTTTTAAGCAACCTTATTTAGAGTATATTCAGTTCAGTTATAAGTTATATAGATTGTCTTCCCATATTTTGTAATGTTAGGATTTACCCTACCATTGTTAAGTGAATTATTTTCATTATGTTCGGACTAACATTTGCCCCTTTTTAATTGCTGGATGTACCAGTCCATTTCCCCTCCTCAAACGCACCTTTGATTGGCTGATGACTTGCATCCATTTAAAATGTATTTGTATATTTTAAATGTATTTATTCATTTTATTTGTGTTATACCCTGACCCTGATTCATTTATTTAGACAGTCAAAGACAAATGTTTATATATTTTTTTGCATTCCAGGATGGTTCGAGATAATGAGCAAGTTTGTATTTATCATTTATGTTATTATAATGTCAGTTATGTTCAAATATTGCAATTTAAATTTGCTAATAAAATCATTTTTGGAAATTTTCATAATGTTTCTATAGTAATTTTGAAAACAAAGGTTTTAATGGAACACTGCATCACCTGAACCAACACATACTGTATGAACGTTAATACAAGTCAATACAGATTAATTTTCTTTTGATCATTTAGCCTATCAATTTATTTGGTTCATCTTCATGAGAAATGTAGCCCTTTCCCCCGTCGACCCAATCTGTTTGGTCTTATTAATGTCCCGTCCCCAGCAAATGTGTACATGCAGGCTAAGCTGTTATATCGTCCCTACCAACGTTGAGACCAAACTTAGGCCCTTGATGCAAACACCCACACACACTCATACACACTCACACAGTTCCATTTATATATATGTAGTGTAAGTATAGATTCATTTGACTTTAGTTTTATTATGTATTGCACATTATATGCACAAAATACATGTGTGGCCACTATTTGTCCAGTGATTAGCCTGTGTAAAAATAATTTGACTGCAAAAAATGACAAGAACTATGATCTCTGTAAAGTGTGATATCGCCTATCCCTACCTCCCAGTCAAAATTGATTGGTCAACTAGTGACGTCAATGGCAGCCCACGAGTCGTCTGCTACTTTTTCAAACTGTCCAATGACTCGTGTGCATACTTTGTATGTTCAACCAAGGGCATAGGTTTGCATAGGGACAAAACACTAGCAACTTTTCAGGATGCTCAAATTGTCCCCACCAACTTTGAAGCAACCTTATTTGCATAATATAATGTGTTCAGTTATATAGGTCATTTAGATTGTCATCCCATATGTTGCACGGTAGAATTGACCCTACCATTATTAAGTGAATTATTTTCATTTCTTTCAGAATTACATTTACCCCTTTTTCACTTTCTGAATGAGCCAGTCCAGGTTTTTTCCTCAAACACATGTTTTATTGGCTGATGACTTCACTCCATCCTTATGCACTCTCTCTCACAGTACAGAATTACGTGACATGCCTTCTCCGCCTGCTTCGAAGAGGAGGGATATTAGAAGCTTTTTTTTCCGGCCAGCAGTTACTGTAAGTAATGTCAAAAGTGAAAAGTTGGGAAAGGCAGCACTAATTTTGCTAATTAAAGTGCGACCTGCATCACCGTTTAGCATTAACATTACATTAAACTGTGTGAACTTTCCAACCTGAGTAGGGAGAAGCAGTGTTCTCCTGTATGTGTATTTTACTATGTTAACAATTAAACTGAGAAATGTAGTGAACCTCTGCTCAGCTGTAAGGAATGTAGTGGACCAAGGTTTACCACCTTCTTCCCAGTTTTCATTTTTACTTTGCTTACATGGTCTTAAAGCAGCCCAAATGAGCTTTCTTTCTTTTTTTTTGTTGAATTTGGCTGCGCTTGTGGACAAAAGGAGTCGTGTTTTTCCTGAAGGAAGCCTCCATTTTTATTTATTTTTGTTATTCCCGGACTAAAAAGTTATTTTGTTATATTTTATTTATTTAGACGGACAATTTTGAGTGGTATTAAAACAAATGTTTATGTTTTGCATTCCTGGATAGTTAAAACATGATTAACAATTTTGTGTTTCTTTGAATGTTAATACACAAATTTGTGTTCAAATATTGCAATATGAATTTGCTGATAAAATAGAATAAAGTCGTTTTAGAAAAGGTTTGAATCAGTGTCAATCTACTAGGAATAAGTGAAATTATCTGCCAGAGCTTCAATTTTAACTCGAATTCTTGAAATAAGGAAAAATAGCTAGCTGAAAATAAGCTCAACGGACTTATTTTAGGCAAAAAGCTTCTAGATTAAAAAAACAAAAACAACCTAGTTTGTCAGAAACGTTGTTAATTCAAGAATAGGTATTGTTCAAAACATTAAAAAAAAAATCTTGATTTGAGTGAAAACTAGGTTTTTGGGAGTTAATGAGAACAAATGGTAATATTTACTAAACGTAAGTGGAACAATCTGACACATTCATCTGCTAACTAGCCTTTAAAACTCAAAAACAGAAAATGATTCGACTAGATTTAAGAAACATCAGATTAACACGTTATACTATAAATTTACCGTGTGAAAATGAGTATAAATCAATACAGATTTATTTTTGCATTTATCATTTAGCTTATCAATTAATTAGGCTCTTATTGGTGAGAAATGGAGCCCTGACCGCCTTTCACACGGTCTGTTTGGTCTTATTATGTCCCGTTCCCAGCGAAAAGTGTACATCCAAGTTATGCTGTTATATCGTCCCTACCAATGCTGAAACCAAACCTGCGCCCTTGTGTTCAACCAAGTATTTTATTCAAAAAATAAACTGCTAACAAGGAAATGCACCGGGCAGCGCCAGTGGCGTGAGTCACCCTTCTGAAGACAACAGGAAGTTGTGTAACTGCTAACGAAACCATTTCTCTCTTTAAAAAAAAAAAAAGACGGAAAGGAATATTCAAGCACATGATCGTAATCACGCATGACAAAAGGCTACCTGACCAAAGGAGCAACCAGTGGGCAAACTTTGGAACCAGCGGCTCGTGCCTGAAAGAGAAAACTTATCCAGCCACCGAACGCCGCACCTTGTGTGTGTTGCATTCAAGGGAGGGGAAGGGAGTCGAATTTATCCAACACGGATAGTACCAGTTCTTGTCTGCTTGCCTTAATCCTTCATTAGTAATGCTGTAAGGAAGTGCGCCGACGCCGCCGAGCCTTGGAAGTGCGTGTCAAGTCATGAGGGGAAGTTTCCGCGAAGTGCTTGCTTCATTTAGGGGAGGTTCCGAAAACGATGACGCCCGAAGCCTCTCTACCCAGCTGTACCACGTGATTGCCTCAGTCAGCGCTTTCGATTTGTCAGCCCGCTACAGGATATCAAGGGCGTAGGTTTGGTCTCAACCAGTGGCGTCGTTAGGGGTGTTTGAGGTTGGCTTCAGCCCCCCTAAAATATTCTTCGGCCCCCCTAAATAATTTGGTGGTGTTTTATTTAAAAAAAAAAAAAAAAAAAGTTAAATGCTGACATATTCACTATGTAGTTGCCGGAATATTAGTTTAAATCATTAATCATGTAATCTGTTATTATTAACTTGAGGTGCCTGTGACACGTAAAAGCATGTTTATTTCATAATATTTTATGCTCCTGAATGATATGGACCGCTTGGATGTGTGTGGAAGCGATCGCTATATTTATTTAGTTTTTTGAATCCCGCACCATGAAAATGAGTGACTTCCGGCTTCGGTCTTGCATTGAGGAGGAGGGCGCTGTGACATGTACGGGTGAAGGCGTCCTCTTCACCAAACAGCCGTACTGTTGTGTATGAGGACTAAAGATTCAGCTGATTTTGCGGATTAATACGTTTTTTTTTCGCACCATGCCAGCATACCTGTTAAGTTGTAGAAATTGCAAATAGGGGGATTTCTGTTTGCCAACCCCGATGACGCGCGCGACAATCGCTAAGACAAAATGCAACCATTTTTTTTCAAGTTCATTTTGATCACAACACTTGTGTAAAAATTAACTACACTGTCAAAGAACCTCTTTGTGGCGGCATCAGAGATGTGATACTGCTATGTTGCCTGTGTCATGCCAGTTCTCCTTGTTCCTGTAATCAACATCTAGGATATCCTCAGCTTTCCTGATCACATCCATTTGCACAAATTTGGACATCAGCTTCCTCAGCAGCCTCTTCATCTCATCAACCATCACTCCAATTAGGGTTTCGTCAGACTAAATCAGCAAGATTAAAAACATTAATTACATCATTTAGAAAATTAATTATATTTGTTTTGAAAAGTATCTTTGTCATGGCAGTTTTTTAATTGAATTGTAACCTAGAATTGAAAATTTATATTTTTTGTTTCAGCACAGTAATAATGATATAATGTAATAAAGTGTATAGTATACACTTTAGCTTTAGCATAATAGCGAATCTAAATGATTAAACTTCAAGTAAGTAACGATACGCTTTCTCACTTAAATTCATATATTGTGGGGGTAGGACCGCAGTGGTTTAATATTCCATGATGTTTGATCCACGAAAACACAGAGAAAGCAGCGACTTCTTCCTCGTCATCGTTCTCCCATCATTAGCTCTAATGCTATTAGCATTAGGCTAGTTAGCTATTGCTGGCAGGTAAGACTTACGGCAATTACGTTGACGAACGTCGTTTTTCCCGAATACTGGAGGCCGACCAGGGTCAGCTCCATCTCTTCCTTCCAAAATAAAGACTTGAATCAGTCTAAAAGCCGGTTTATTAGTGCCAGCATCTTGGGAAGTCGGAGGTGCTTCGTCTCTTCCCTCCCTGTCAGATGTTTGGTTGGGCTATTCCAGTTCTGAAGGGGAGGGAGGGCAGGGAAGTCGGAGACGGCCAAGCTATTCGTTGTTGGTCACTTTCCGAATCGGGCCGAATGGTATCGTTACAAAACGGTGACAAACAAAAACGTAAAAAAAAAAAAAAATTGACATTTTTGGAAAATCGGGAGATTTGGCTTTCTAATCGTGAGGCGTGAGCATTGGGGTCAAAATCGGGAGTCTCCCGACCAAATCGTGAAACTTAACAGGTCTGCGCCAGCCGAACGGCTGCAGAAAAATCTTGCTGTATGAGGGAGAGGCGTGTGCGCCTTTTTGGAGTTGGCCAAAACAAGCCCTACTACTGTGGGACCATTGGACTTACGAGGAAGTGAGTAAACATCTTGTTTTGTATTATGTCAAATACGAATACAGCGATTACAAAGTAAACACCACAAACTTTATTTAAATAAAGGACTACTTACGTTTGATATTTGATAGGCATGTAAAAAGCTCTCCTCATGCACATTACCAGCACGTTAGCTGCACAACTGCAGCCACCCTCCTCCGGGGAACGAACTGTAAATTGCTCTCCGACGGGCGGTTTGCCGATCCACGAAGACAGTCGACAACCCAGTCGTCATGTCAAATAATCCAGATTAGTTATGTGTGATTTTCCGCTTCGAAGACTTTGAAACATCACTCGGTTCGGGTTAGCATGTCGGCTAGCTGTCACGCCTCTTGCCTTGTTTACATTCTCCGAAGCCGGGGAAGGGAAATGACATAAGCCCGATTTAGTTGTCATAAAATATCGTTCGGGAGGTGCGACAGTAAAGGTGAAGTCGACAGTTTTGACCATTATGGAGTAATTTTGCCATGTCGTCCTGAATAAGGGCATTTTTATTATTTCATATTCCATTTCGCACAAGACTGTTATTTGTCATGACCATGCCATGTATTTAACAATTGGGGAAAAATACTTGGGTAAAAAGAATATCCTGTAAAAATATTGAAGTAGAGAGACTGAAACAATGACATTTTGTGGCTCTCTTCATCGCGTTTTCCTTGTTGTGGATAATTCCTCCTCAATGGGCTGCATACTAAAGCAGATGAAATCGTGACTCCGCTGACGTCATCCACCAGTTGGAGACGCTAGAGCCCTATAACGGTAGGCATGGCTAACCGGCAGATTAAAAGACTAATTTCTCGTCATCTGCGCTTTGCTAAATTGTTGTATATGGTCGAATCGTCTCAAAATATGATTCTAATTCATATAATAATCTTATTTAAGACTTTTTTTTTCTCCTGTCATACACACTTTAATCCTTCATTAGTAATGCTGTAAGGAGCTGCGCCGAGCCTTCGAAGTGCGTGTCAAGTCATGAAGGGAAGTTTCTGCGAAGTGCTTGCTTTATTTAGGGGAGGTTCCTAAAACGATGACGTCCGAAGCCCCGCTGTACCACTTGATTGCCTCAGTGAGCGCTTTCGGTTTGACAGCTCGCTACAGGATATCAAGGGCGTAGGTTTTCCTTGCCGACATGGAGGGTCTAAGGATGGGGGATACCCAGGACTTGAACTTTATTTATTCATCTTTGTTGCCTCATTTACTGTTTCTGATTGTGTATCATATTGCCTCTGCAAAAGCCTTTGAGACAACGTTGTTGTGATCCAGGGCTATACAAATAAAATTGAATTGAATTGAATTACTGATTATGCCTCAAAAAAAGTAATCTAGTTATTTTAGTAATTACTTCAGCATCAAAGTAACAAAGTAACCAAGGGCACTTTGACAGTGGGCAGTCGTAGCCGGGAATCCAACCACTGACCCTTCGGTCCAAGGACAACTCCAGCTAGCAACTGCGCCACGGCCGGCCGAACAAAATAATGTCATCGCATGGAACTGATTTACCGATATGTGAATTTAAAGTGGGAGATCAGATTTTTTTGACGTAAGGCTTAATCTTTGAGTTTGCGGAGGTTTAATTAATCGATGGAGTTGATTTCAACCACCATTGATTTGCGCTAGTTTAGCCACTCCGGAGCCCTGAAACTAACAAATTACTGACCAACTGCATGGATTTGTTGAAATCAACTCCACCGACTAATTCAACCGACGCCAACTGGAAGATTAAGCCTTATCTAAGAATTTCGGGTTTAGGGTTATCAGCATATCAGTGCCAATGTAAAACAATGCAAACTGACTGCAAAATAATCAACTACACACATATGAATTGCACAGTCCAATAAACACAAAGATGGGGGCGGGAGCGGATGCACGTGCACAACCCGGAAGTAGGCCGTAAACACACGCAGTCAATGTGGACACAAAACATGGCGGCAACTGAGCACTTTACACTCAATCGGACTGACAACAAATCCCAAAGATGCAAAACAAACACGTCACCTCATGGCATAAATGTGCAACACGAATATCATGCAAACAATGCTTGCCAACTTGGTGCGATGACTGCCAGTCGTTGCAACGACAGCTACGGAACGGTCGCGCATTAAGGGGGTCCAAACTATCGCTGATACCCTCGAGAATGAAGGAAAAGTACTCACATTCATTCGTGGATGTACACAGATCAACATTCCCTCGCACATCTCAACACACGGCGCAAATGTGCAGCCGCACTGGCAGCCTGGCCCGCGCCCAGTGTTGGGAAAGTTCATTTTCTACATGAACTAGTTCAAATTGCAGTTCACAAATTTTAAAATGAACTGTTCACTTCATAGTTCATAATTCAAAATTTTGAACTAAAGTTCATGGTTCCAAAAAATGAACTTTTGTAGTTCAGTTCTTTTTGTTCGCCAAAAATTGTTGCAAGCTATTATTGGCAGTGTCCATATAGAACCACAGACAGTAATTCATGTATCCTTTTAAACACTGAAACTATGTGTTAGATTCATCTTCATATTCAATTTCAAATCCTTGGCCAACCAGGGTTTACACTATTACACTACACATATGTTTTCTTTAAATTTCCTGTTTAGCAGTATCTGGACTTTTTTTCTGGTCGGCACCTTCGGGATGGCTGCAACCCTTTAATTTGGTTTATGAAAGCTGGCCTTTCCACTTTACTCAAAGGCTGTAGGTCTCCCACAATATACTGCAGAACTAGATTGTCTAGCTGTGGCTGGGAGAGACAGAAAACGGGGCCGCTCTGGTATGCTGTTCGCGGTATTTGGGTGGCAGAGGTACTGCTCTGGCCAACCGTTGCCGTCTCTTTCTTAATCGCACATGCTCGCAGTCGCAGATACCTAGCAAGGCTTGTCGCATGCTTTATTTCGATGAGCCTTTTAAGGTTGGCTAAAGACGTTACCGACGTACGGACGGTCTTCTTCAATCCAGGTGGACAAAGTTTACAAGTAAACGTTATGTTTTTGCCATCCGGGTCAGTACTGACTTTTTCGTAAATCTCTTTTAAATGCTGGTACTGTGTAGGAAGTTGCTCTGAGCGGGCCGGGTTTCGAGAGCTGCCAGCTTCTGTGTCCATGATGCCGTTGTTGTGATGACGTATTTGCTTAAACAATACGGCCGTGACAGGCTGCTTGGGTTGCCAGGTTCGATAATTTTTTCGCTATTAAGGTTCATTTTTTTATTGTGTTTTTTTTGAGCCTATGGCTTTATATGCAGTTTTGTCGGTAAGGCTCTAAATGTGATGAACTAATGAACGAAGTTATGAGCACCGCTCACAACCGCTAGAATGAGCGCGTTCACAGTAACGTTCATGAGACAGAAATATGATGCGTTCAATTCACGTTTGCCCAAAATATGAACGTGTTCATGAACGATCGTTCATTGAACGCGTTCATGCACAACACTGCCCGCGCCTTTCTCAGTCCCGACTCCCAAAACAATTAGCGCGTGCGACTCGAGACCAAAACAGGAAGCCGTTAGAGCGGTTACCATGGAAGCACATACCGGGGACGTTTGGAGCATTTTCTATTCAAAGTGCTTTTGAGACATGACTACAATATTCTTCATTCTACATGCATTATGCGTCAATAACAAAATAGTAACGCACAGACACTAAGGAAACTAACTTGAATCAGATTACTGGTTTAGAAAAATGAACGCGTTTGATTACTCGTTACTGAAAAAAGTAATCAGTAACGCGTTACTTACTAAGGCGTTACTGATAACAGTAGAGCCCCTTCAGTGCTTCGCTGTTCAATCCACTTGTTCAAATAAAGAACGCCCACTTCTTTGAAAATCCAGTTCGCGTTTTCCCTGTGACCTAACTAGCAGTAGGTACTGCTTTTTATTTTTGCCGCAGTTGATCTCTGCACACGTCTTTTACCTTTGGTGTTTTCCGATCAAAAGTCACATCCCAGCTGTAAAATAACGCTGATACTTAGCTGCTGCTCGCTAGTTAGTCTAAAATGGTAGTAGAGTTAAGTGTACACTCCTGTTACCACTATCTTTGGGGTGACTTCCTTCGGGAGAATCAGCTGTGTTTCTCACTTTACGCAGATTAGTACAGGAGCTGAGCTCATTCACGTATGATTATCATCAGTGGATAGTCATAATTATACACTAATAATAATCACTCCACTACCTATATTGAACTCCAGCAGTCAGAGCAGAGGAATAAAAGGTGAGTAGGAGAGTAATGATTAGAAAGTAGAGAAAGCCAAGACGATGATTATATACAGCATTAATACCCCCCAACTCTCGGACAACTTTTTTACATACAGGTCGTGGCGTCCAGGTGGGTATAACTAATTGAAAATAATGTAGCCTAATGTTTTTCTGCTGAGTGTGTATTATCACGTGACAGATTTGTAGATCCTACAATATGTGCTCGTGTTAGGTTTTGTGTTTGGTTTCTCCTTGTGTGACTTGTCCTGTGATTACCCATTGCTCTCACCTGTGTGTGTTTTCCCAGTGTATTCGGCAATCTGCATCCACCTGTGTTACCCAGCTGTTCCTTGTCTCGTTATCCCTTGTCTGCTTGTGTATATATGCTCCCATTTTCTGTTCACTCCTTGCTGCGTCATTGTCTATGTCAATGTCTGTGCCTGCGTCAAAGTTGAAGTCCTGTCCTAGCCCTCGTGTTCGTCTCAGTAAGTTTTTGATATTCAGCCTTTGTTAGTGACCTAAGTTATTTGTTGATAGTTTTTTGATCACCACAGCCTTTGTTTTGTACTTTGTGCCTTTTGTTAGTTATCATTAAAGCCTTTTTGAGTTCTCTGCCACCTGCCTCGCTGCCTTTTTCGTTTTCCCTGCATTTGGGTCCATAACAACCTGCCTGCCTGCCCGTTCATTCCTGACAGAATGACGCAGCCACTAGTGGACCCAGCGGGAAAAATCCAGCACCGGCGTACACGCCGACGACCATCCGCATGTTCCCCTGATTATATTCTGCCTCGCCACGTTTTTTTAGATTCAGATTTTTCTGATTTTGAAGATCACGATTCATATGATTTCCATTCTGATTCCGACTCCGACCTGGATTTTGATTTCACGCCCTCCGTTTCCCCTGGTAATTTTTCTTTCCACCCGTCGCACTTTATATCCCGTTCTGAAATCTTGGCCAAAGACTCCTACCTGGGATCCCGGTGGGCCATCTATCGGGGACCCCCCCGGGGTGGTCTGCGGGGACGCCCAGGCTCACTGCGGCCTAATGGGGCTATTCTGCCGCCCCTGCCACCTGAAGGCCCTCAGCAAAAGCCTCGGCGTGGCCGTCAACGCCGACGGCGGGCGGCGATGCTGACGTCGTGGGTTCCCGAAGCTCCCGCGCCGGCTCCCCGCAGTCAAGTTCCGCCAACGCCGGCTCCCCGCAGTCAAGTTCCGCCAACGCCGGCTCCCCGCAGTCAAGTTCCGCCAACGCCGGCTCCCCGCAGTCAAGTTCCGCCAACGCCGGCTCCCCGCAGTCAAGTTCCGCCAACGCCGGCTCCCCGCAGTCAAGTTCCGCCAACGCCGGCTCCCCGCAGTCAAGTTCCTCCCGCGCCGGCTCCCCGCAGTCAAGTTCCTCCCGCGCCGGCTCCCCGCAGTCAAGTTCCTCCCGCGCCGGCTCCACGCAGTCAAGTTCCTCCCGCGCCGGCTCCACGCAGTCAAGTTCCTCCCGCGCCGGCTCCACGCAGTCAAGTTCCTCCCGCGCCGGCTCCACGCAGTCAAGTTCCTCCCGCGCCGGCTCCACGCAGTCAAGTTCCTCCCGCGCCGGCTCCACGCAGTCAAGTTCCTCCCGCGCCGGCTCCACGCAGTCAAGTTCCTCCCGCGCCGGCTCCACGCAGTCAAGTTCCTCCCGCGCCGGCTCCACGCAGTCAAGTTCCTCCCGCGCCGGCTCCACGCAGTCAAGTTCCTCCCGCGCCGGCTCCACGCAGTCAAGTTCCTCCCGCGCCGGCTCCACGCAGTCCAGTTCCTCCCGTCCCGGCTCCCCGCAGTCCAGTGCCCGTCCCGGCGCCCAAGCTGCCCGAGGTGCCCGTCCCGGCGCCTCGTCGCCTAGTCCTTGTCCCGGCACCTCGCCGTCTGGCCTCCGTTCCAGTGCCTGCGCTGATTCCACGCAGTCCAGTGCCCGCGCCAAAGTCCAAGCTGCCCGAGGTGCCCGTCCCGGCGCCTCGTCGCCTAGTCCCTGTCCCGGCGCCTCGCCGTCTGACCTTCGTTCCAGTGCCCGACGACTCCGCTGCTGTTCCGCCAGCAGACGACGACGACTCCGCTGCTGTTCCGCCAGCAGACTCCTGCGACTCCGCTGCTGTTCCGCCAGCAGACTCCTGCGACTCCGCTGCTGTTCCGCCAGCAGACTCCTGCGACTCCGCTGCTGTTCCGCCAGCAGACTCCTGCGACTCCGCTGCTGTTCCGCCAGCAGACTCCTGCGACTCCGCTGCTGTTCCGCCAGCAGACTCCTGCGACTCCGCTGCTGTTCCGCCAGCAGACTCCTGCGACGCCGCTGCTGTTCCGCCAGCAGACTCCTGCGACGCCGCTGCTGTTCCGCCAGCAGACTCCTGCGACGCCGCTGCTGTTCCGCCAGCAGACTCCTGCGACGCCGCTGCTGTTCCGCCAGCAGACTCCTGCGACGCCGCTGCTGTTCCGCCAGCAGACTCCTGCGACGCCGCTGCTGTTCCGCCAGCAGACTCCTGCGACGCCGCTGCTGTTCCGCCAGCAGACTCCTGCGACGCCGCTGCTGTTCCGCCAGCAGACTCCTGCGACGCCGCTGCTGTTCCGCCAGCAGACTCCTGCGACGCCGCTGCTGTTCCGCCAGCAGACTCCTGCGACGCCGCTGCTGTTCCGCCAGCAGACTCCTGCGACGCCGCTGCTGTTCCGCCAGCAGACTCCTGCGACGCCGCTGCTGTTCCGCCAGCAGACTCCTGCGACGCCGCTGCTGTTCCGCCAGCAGCCTCCTGCGACGCCGCTGCTGTTCCGCCAGCAGCCTCCTGCGACGCCGCTGCTGTTCCGCCAGCAGCCTCCTGCGACGCCGCTGCTGTTCCGCCAGCAGCCTCCTGCGACGCCGCTGCTGTTCCGCCAGCAGCCTCCTGCGACGCCGCTGCTGTTCCGCCAGCAGCCTCCTGCGACGCCGCTGCTGTTCCGCCAGCAGCCTCCTGCGACGCCGCTGCTGTTCCGCCAGCAGCCTCCTGCGACGCCGCTGCTGTTCCGCCAGCAGCCTCCTGCGACGCCGCTGCTGTTCCGCCAGCAGCCTCCTGCGACGCCGCTGCTGTTCCGCCAGCAGCCTCCTGCGACTCCGCTGCTGCTCCGCCAGCAGTCTCCTCCGCTGCTGTCCCGCCAGCAGACGACACCGCTGCTGTCCCGCCAGCAGACGACACCGCTGCTGTCCCGCCAGCAGACGACACCGCTGCTGTCCCGCCAGCAGACGACACCGCTGCTGTCCCGCCAGCAGACGACGACGACTCCGACTCCGACTCTGTTCCTGGTCCGCACGACGACTCCGACTCCGACTCTGTTCCTGGTCCGCACGACGACTCCGACTCCGACTCCGACTCTGTTCCTGGTCCGCACGACGACTCCGACTCCGACTCCGACTCTGTTCCTGGTTCGCACGACGACTCCGACTCCGACTCCGACTCTGTTCCTGGTTCGCACGACGACTCCGACTCCGACTCTGTTCCTGGTCCGCACGACGACTCCGACTCCGACTCCGACTCTGTTCCTGGTCCGCACGACGACTCCGACTCTGTTCCGGACCCTCGCCCCGATGATGCTGCTCCCCGTTTCCTGCCAAAACGTGGCGGTATGGACAACCGAGCACTACCTCGTCGGGGACGCCCGCCTGATCTGCCTGTGCGGTCGCCCAATGTCTGGCGCCCCGGGCGCCCTCCCGATCGACCCGTGCGATCGGCCCACGTCTGGCGTCCTGGACGCCCGCCTGACTGGCCGTGACGGGCTGGTGTTGCTCCCTCCTCCGAGCAACCTTCTGACTTTTTGTTTCCTCGGGACGTCTGGGATCCGTCCCTTGAGGGGGGGGTACTGTTAGGTTTTGTGTTTGGTTTCTCCTTGTGTGACTTGTCCTGTGATTACCCATTGCTCTCACCTGTGTGTGTTTTCCCAGTGTATTCGGCAATCTGCATCCACCTGTGTTACCCAGCTGTTCCTTGTCTCGTTATCCCTTGTCTGCTTGTGTATATATGCTCCCATTTTCTGTTCACTCCTTGCTGCGTCATTGTCTATGTCAATGTCTGTGCCTGCGTCAAAGTTGAAGTCCTGTCCTAGCCCTCGTGTTCGTCTCAGTAAGTTTTTGATATTCAGCCTTTGTTAGTGACCTAAGTTATTTGTTGATAGTTTTTTGATCACCACAGCCTTTGTTTTGTACTTTGTGCCTTTTGTTAGTTATCATTAAAGCCTTTTTGAGTTCTCTGCCACCTGCCTCGCTGCCTTTTTCGTTTTCCCTGCATTTGGGTCCATAACAACCTGCCTGCCTGCCCGTTCATTCCTGACAGCTCGTCTGTCATTGTTCATTGTAAATCTTATCTTCCTTATTTTTGGAGTGAAACTTTTGAATTTTACATACGAAAATATTGAGTTAACGTCGACTAAAACTAGATGAAGTTAGTATGAGTTTTCGTCAACAAAAACTTGACGAAGACAAACACATTTTGAAATGACTAAATTATGACTAAGACTAATCAGTATTATCGTCCAAAAGACGAAAACTAAGACTAAAATTAAAATGGCTGCCAAAAACAACACTGCTCTGGTGACTTGAAGTTCTGCTCTGAGACCCCCTATTTGGCCACATTTCAAAATGGGCCGGACAAAAGTATTGGAACCCTCAGCCTAATACTTGGTAGCACAACCTTTAGGCAAAATAACTGTGAACAACCGCTTTCGGTATCCATCAATGAGATTCTTACAATGCTCTGCTGGAATTTTAGATTTTTGGAGCCAACTGCTCCATGTCTCTGTGATTTGAAGGGTGCCTTCTCCAAACTGCCATTTTCAGATCTCTTCACGGGTGTTCTATGGGATTCAGGTCTGGAGTCATTGCTGGCCACTTCAGAAGTCTCCAGTGCTTTCTCTCAAACCATTTTCTAGTGCTTTTTGAAGAGTGGTTTTAGCAGTGGTGGGCCGTCAAAGCCTGCAAAGCCTTCTCTGCTGGCCTAAAAAAATCTGAATCACAGACTGATGTTATTTATATAATTTTTGTCCATGACTATGTATTCAATCATTCCAAATGGTCTGCCTGATTCCTTTCATTGCTCTCCCCTTGGTTACGTTGCATCCAGGCTTGTATTTTCATATTTAAGCATTTAACCAATCAAATTCAGCCACTATTTGTTACCAGGCAGGGTCATAGTAAGATGCCTGGGGGGTGGCCTTCGCAATCAGTTCTGCGGGCCATGTAGCATAAAATAAATGGCGATCAAACTGTTGCTTTAACCAATCAGATTTTGAGTTGGCGACACCAAGGCCTCCTAGAGGGCGTATGGAAACGTCAGCGTATTCCCACGCTTTGATTGGCTAGTCTTAGACCGTATTAGCCAGAGCTAGCAAACTGCATCTCTAGCAAGCTGCACGATAAATTTAATCCTTTAATAGCTGTTTTGTCAACCCGCAATGGCTGAAGGAGGAGAACAACTGGATTCAGTCGCAGGTTTACTGTCAAAGCCATTTTCAAGACGGACTTTTCAAGAAAAGCGGGACATTGTTAAGCAAGGTCGGCAACTCCGAAGCTAGCAAGCCTGTCACAACCGGGAAAACGATTTGTCCGCCACTTCCAGTCAGCTAACTATGAGTGGTACTCCTGACTCACAGACTCCGAGGACCGGTGCAAATTGTATTTCTGGGAGCGCTTGTTATTTGACACTGAGCGAGATGGTGTTTGGAGCCACACTGGATTTGCAAATGTGTCTTGCCTTTCCAAGGCAGCAATGAGACATCAAAGCATTGCCGGTGTTGCGCCGGTGTTCGGACACTTGCGAGGATCGGTGCTTTCCAAAACTTTTCGGGAAACTAGAGGGGATCTACAGCTGAGCGAGCAGGTGCGTAGGGAAACGGAGTACCAAAACGAAAAGGTGAAGAAAAATAGGGAAATTTTGAAAAGACAGATAGACTGTCATTTTTGGGGGCAAGCAGGAACTTTCTTTTCGGGGGCACGATGAAAGCGCTGGATCCAAAAACAGAGGAAATAATGTGGAGCTTCTGTCTCTCATTGCTGAGAACAACACGGATCAACATTACCACCAGTCCACTAACAGTCTTTAGTGGGACGTCGGGCAAAATACAAAATGACCTGATCGCTGCTATTGCTGATCTTCTTGAGCAAAAGAAAATAGGATGGACTTTGTGTACAAATAATCTGGATTTTTGGTGAGTAAAATGTTGCTCTTTTCTTTAATAATATGCTGTTTTACCTGGTTATTTTTCATGCGTTTTATGTGTGTCGTGGCTGTACCTGCAGTAGAAGTAGAAGCCATAAAATAGATATTGAGGGTTGGATTGATTCAGACGGAGCATTACTGAAGGCCTAGGTGTGAAATGCACGGCCCGCCACTGGGTTTTAGGAATGCCACTGGCAGCGACACTTGGACCCAGAGGGTGACATGTGGCCCCTGTTTCAGAAAAGTCCCAGAAATGCCACTAGCTCAGAATACCCATGTAAGGTCATGCTCCATTGTTTGACTTCTCTTCAAAGGAAAGAACCGTAAAAAAAAACAGGAAATCCACTCCTCTCGGGGGAAACGCTATCATAGCGACTCTACACTCTGTCACTGTTTCCTCCAACTGCAGTTTGTAATAAAGACGAAAATGCGCAATAGTTTTGTTGCATGTTCACAATGTGTGAAGTTTATTGTGTCACTCATGTGACATGCAGCGACCCCCCCAACTCACCCACTAGCCTAGTGTCCACTCCAGTCTCCCCATTGCTTGTCTTCTTATCTCGGCAACAGAAAATATGCAATGTTGTTTTAGCTTAGTAAGGTCTGTGCTGAGTGCTAAATGTAACTCATAGCATTAGCATAGCATTCACGTCAACGTTAGCATTAAGCTATTGCTAACGGTGGGCGTCCTCCTCAACTCTCGGACAACTTTTTTACATACAGGTCATGCCGTTCAGGTGGGTATAACTAATTGAAAATAATGTAGCCTAATGTTTTACTGCTGAGTGTGTATTATCACGTGACAGATTTGTAGATCCTACAATATGTGCTCGTCTGTCATTGTTCATTGTAAATCTTATCTTCCTTATTTTTGGAGTGAAACTTTTGAATTTTACATACGAAAATATTGAGTTAACGTCGACTAAAACTAGATGAAATTAGTATGAGTTTTTGTCAATAAAAACTAGACGAAGACAAACACATTTTGAAATGACTAAATTATGACTAAGACTAATCAGTATTATCGTCCAAAAGACGAAAACTAAGACTAAAATTAAAATGGCTGCCAAAAACAACACTGCTCAGGTGACTTGAAGTTCTGCTCTGAGACCCCCAATTTGGCCAAATTTCAAAATGAGCCGGACAAAAGTATTGGAACCCTCAGCCTAATACTTGGTAGCACAACCTTTAGGCAAAATAACTGTGAACAACCGCTTTCGGTATCCATCAATGAGATTCTCACAATGCTCTGCTGGAATTTTCGATTTTTGGAGCCAACTGCTCCATGTCTCTGAGATTTGAAGGGTGCCTTCTCCAAACTGCCATTTTCAGATCTCTTCACGGGTGTTCTATGGGATTCAGGTTAGAGGTTAGATTTTGTGCCCGAACCCGAACCCGACCCGACATGGTCGGGTCGGGCCCACAATTTAAGCATTCACGTTCGGGTCAGGTCGGGTCGGGCCGCCATGCCGGACTAATAAATTATTTAAAAAAAAAAAAAAAAAAAAATGTAAAAAATGGAGAGCATGCTCTCTGTATTGCGCTTTTGCTTGTGCGTGTGCACGAACGCCGTGGCGCCGGCCGCTTTTCCTTCTTGTCCTCCCACTCTACCGTTTGCGCACGGCCGAGGCACCCCCCTCTCCTGTTCCCTCTCCTTGTCAGAGAAGCGCGTCCACGTGAGAACAATATCCCACACACTCAGAAATATGTTTAACAAACTTTCCCAGCGTTATTTCGTTGTGTGAATGCTTTGATAATTCTAAAAAAAAATATGTAGATTATTTAAACATTAAGAAAATTTGCGTTTTTTTCTGCCAACTCGAAGAAATGAAAATAAATTGCTGCTGCTGCGTTTTTTCAGCGTCACTCAAAAAAAAAAAAAAAAAAAATCGGTTTTTCGGGCTCGGGCCTGCAAATCTAGTTAAGTGATCGAGCTCAGGCCGGGTCGGGCCTCAATACCAGCGGGCCGTGTCGGGTCGGGCTGGATTTTTTAGGCCCGAACTAGACTCTAATTCAGGTCTGGAGTCATTGCTGGCCACTTTAGAAGTCTCCAGTGCTTTCTCTCAAACCATTTTCAAGTGCTTTTTGAAGTGTGGTTTCGGGAACGCCACTGGCAGCAACACTTGGACCCAGAGGGTGACATGTGGCCCGTTTCAGAAAAGTCCCAGAAATGCCACTAGCTCAGAATACCCATGTAAGGTCATGCTCCATTGTTTGACTTCTCTTCAAAGGAAAGAACTGTAAAAAAAACAGGAAATCCACTCCTCTCGGGGGAAACGCTATCATAGCGACTCTACACTCTGTCACTGTTTCCTCCAACTGCAGTTTGTAATAAAGAAATCTCATCATTGTACCCAGATTTTCAATGTCTTGGTTTCGCTGGATAATACCGAGGGCAACATTGTAAATCATGTCTCAAAATATAATAAATTCAGACGGTAAAAATATACTCGACGCCCCTGAGCTTTACTTCATATGCACGCATGTGTACGCAAACATGCGCACAGCGGTGTGGGTGTGTCCTAACAATGCAGGGTCATTCGAGGACGCAGCGTTTTTTTTCTTTTTTGCAAAGAACGCACACGGTGAAGAGACAACGACAAGGACGAGACGAGAAACTCGCGTAAGTAACTTCTTCTGTCAGTCGGTCACTTCCTGGGTTGGTTGTTAAGCTATTATTTCATGCGATCTTAGTTTAGTTCGATTGGTCAGATGTTGGTCAGCTTTTGCTAGTCGATCAATTGTACCATTGGTAAGGTAGTTGATTCAGTATCTCACCAGATACCAAGTCATATAAACATGCTAGTTTCGTTATGAGTCGTAATGGACTGCGATAGTAAAACAATAGACTTTAGGGTCAAGGTCTTCAGGGTCTGCTATTGCTTTAATTCATGTAAATAAAACAATTTTACGGATTCATATAGATATAATTACACTAAAATACACTTAAAATAGAAATTGTGTGTAATTTTTAAAACATACTTTTTTTTAAATTGACTTTTTACATTTACTTTTTGACGCTTCAAAATGTATGCTCAAAGTTAGTTCAGGCCTACATTCTCTGAGCGTATACTTTAGAAGGGTACAATGTAATATCAAGTTTGAGGGTTATATGCCAGTCTAATGATGAAGTTAATTACATTTGTACTTCAGGGCATTATTTTGGAAACTTTTCAGTAATCTACAGTTCTCAGAATAGTCAAAGTAGAAATGTAAGGATAAAATATACTAAAATAATATCAGTAAGCATATGATTACAGCTGCAGAACTACAGTAAAAATATAACGCTTACATATTTTAAAGCCGCCAACAATTCATTTTTAATATACACATAACAAACTACACTTTAGTTTTGCTAGTTAAGCACATATTAGTACATACAGTATAGACAAGTTTCCTGGGTGAAATATGGGCGGCGCTATCTTGGAAAATTACTGCTTCAAACTTCCGGTTTAGAAAAAACCTCATGAGTTGCGCTTTCAGTTAGCAGTGTGTTGACGAAGGTAAAACTGCAAAATCAAGCCAGAGGAAACCACGGAATCTCAAAAAAAAAAAAAACAGATTCAGGGTGACGTAGATAAGATTGTATGATTTTTCTTATCTTTTGGTTTATTGTTCATGGACAAAATTATGACAACCTGTCAGCCTCTATTGACGTGAGGTATAGATTGATACGCCGGCCACTTGAGTGACCAAAATCAGGTGAAATTACAAATTACATTAAATTTGCCAAATGCAGAAGGGCTGACACGGACTTTGTTGCTACAAGGAAATACTAGAAGGTATGTACATAGTATAAACAAAAATACTATTTCATTATTTTTCTCTTGCAGATATTGATCGCAATAAAACATCTGGACTAGGGCTGCAGCTATCGAATATTTTAGTAATCGAGTAATCGACTGAAAATTCTATCGATTAATCGAGTAATCGGATAAAACAAATATATTTTTAGGTGAAGAGCAATTATAAATATACATGAGAAAACAAGACATTTCATCTAATCTTGAACCATTTTCAGTCAATCAATGTCTTTATTTTCGATGTATATTGTAGCTAGAATAAAAAAAAAAAAAGACTAATTCACTGCTTTCACTCAAAAAACTTTTAGATCTTATTTAAAAAAAAAAAAAAAAATATATATATATATATATATATTACCTAAAAATGCCGTTACGCTTGATAACACACATCACTTAAAAGTTAGGATTTTTTCCCACGTGTTTCAATTAAATTTCTCTTTGTGTCAAGCCATTTTTAAGTTCTAGTTAAGTTTTAAGTTAGTCTAAACTGTAAGTCCTGATAGGATTTTGAGTTTTTGCAGTGTTCAAAATAAATTTATGATACAGGCTGTACTGGGGCACATTAGGGACCAGTGCTACTTGGTGTTTTATCCAGCAATGACTACAGAGCTAAAATTGATAGTTAGCGTGATTAAGTTTTTATTTTACACCCTCATCACTCCACAATGCTATGTTATGTTAAAGCCTGTATGTAAGACACGTTAGCCACGCAACGACAGTGGTCATAATTAATTGAAACCTAGTCCTCCGCAGGGCTAACTTTACGTGAGCTAGTAGTGACAGTAACGTTAATCTTATTTATTAGCGCTTAGCGCTGTACTGCTTTAAGATGGCGGCTGTTTAATAACGCTGCCCAGACGCGGCCGAGTCTGTCATTGCGCATCTAGTTCAACATACATGTGATCTTTAGGAGACGCATCAGACGCTAGCTGTTACCAACGTAGCATCGTGCGGGCTAGTATTTGGCAACGTCGGCGTCGTTTGTGGCGGCTGTCAGCTGCAGTAAGTTTTTTTTTTTCCCTTCTTCCTCTCTGCACGTGACAGCGCGTTGTCCCGCATTAAAAGTAGTCTGAGCAAAACGTGATGCTTAGAGCTGTCAAAATAAACGATTACTCGAGGTGAATAAAATTACTCGGATCAGTTTTGAAACTCGAGTTACTCGAGTTGCTCGAGTACTCGTTTCAGCTCTAATCTGGACAACATGATTCCATTTCTTGTTTTCTTTAAAACAATTCGTGCATGTGCAGAACAGGTCAATAAATCATAATTTATTAAATGATCGGAAAAATAGCATACAAGAATGTGATATCAGACAGCCTCGCCAAACTTTGACCCGACATTACGGACTCCAAACAGGCTTCCTCCCGCTGTCCTTGGTAATTCCAGCTCCAATAGCGTATCTAAAGTTAAAAAGCTCGTCGTTGGATCTCGGGATCGAGCAGAGGGTCCGCCGCGAGGCGAGCCTCCAACCCCAGCCTCTCGACCGCCCACGGGTAGAACAACGAAGTCTCGATATATGTCCATCAATGCATAGTAAGTGTTGCGGTGAGGCACATCAACTTATCTTCCAGTGTTTAACAGTGTTTTTCACCTGTAAACAAACAAACAAAAAACCTGTATCAACTGCATTGATGCGGTGACATAATTGTTCCATCTACACGTACTGGTTAGCAACAGGCTAGAAGCAGATACAGTAGTCGTAGTAAATAATAAGCAAGATCAGAATTACAATCATCATCGTAATAACAATATCAAAGGTTTTAGCTTTAGCATTTTTTGAGCACCGGACACATGAAAATGCAGGGATAGGAAGAACATACCTTCTATAATACAGCGGCAACATGGCTACAAAAACAACCGGTCTTTGTGGTAACATGAGCTTGGTTCCACATCTGCCTTTACAAACATGTTGTCCTCCTCTGTCGTGATAATGGCATATGGATGCGGTATTTCCAAATTGTCCTTTTTAAGGGATTTTGATGAGTAATGTTACTCCAGCGCCACTATTGTTTTGGATGGAGAAGTTCCAAAACGATAGTTGCTCACAGACGTGCGGAAGTAAAGCGGAAGTACCTCGGAAACTTGTCTATAACATAAGTGAATCCTTAGGAGCTTGCCCAATAAAGGCTGAGGCAAGCCACCAATTTTATGTTAAAAATTAGGTAAGATAATTTTGCTATCGGGCCTCTTGCAATAGAAGATATAGAATGATTAAATCATTTTGTCTTCATTCGTTTCATATATTTCCAAAGTCAGAAAACGATCAATTCACAATGAGAAAAAAAAGAAAACAATCAAAAATAACGTGTAACCCAGGCGATAATTCGAAAAGTAGTGGAGTAAAAAGTACATATATGTGATATAAAATGTGTTGAAGTAAAAGTAAAAAATACCACTTCATATTTGTACTCAAGTATACATACATGAAAACGTAGTTATGTAACGTAATGAAAGCTACTTTTTCTTTGTTACATTCGACCACTGCTAATAGGAATAAAGAAGATTGACCTGACATTTGTGTTTTGCGTCACGTCACTCAGACGGTTTATAAGTTACAATAGGTCAATAAAAGTTGTTGTCTGCAGATACCTGATCGACGGTCACCTCCCTCCGTGTATATAAGTCTTAAAGATGGCTCTAGACAGCAGACGGAAGGAGCTGCTGTTGAAAACGCTGATGGAGCTGGGGAAGGACGAATTTGAGTGCTTCAAGTTCTACACGGACCTGCCTAAAAGGCTGCGTGAAAACACCTGCCGTGTGTACATTGCTGACCAGCTGGTGATGAAGCACGGCGATAACACTCTGCATGAGACCGTCAAGATTCTGGAGAAGATCGGGAACAACAATTTGGCCCAGGACCTGCGCAGCGACATGCTGAAAATAAAAGGTTAGTCCCCGATTTAGCTTCCCATGTTAGAAAGCAGGTGGCTTGAAAACTGTGGAAGGTAACCATGAAACGACCCGTAGCAAAATTTTTGTTCATCAACTATTTCACAATCTCAACTCTTGAGACATAACTGTTGCTTCTCATTTTGTGATCAATTGTTGCTGCTCCGTTGCTTCTAAGAGGCCCTTAAGAACAATAGATAAACTTTGTTTCTCTTTTTCATTTTAGACGTATCTGAGAATGGTGAGCTCTTTTTCATCAATAGCTCTTCCTCATCTCATTTATTTCTTTGGAATACATCCCCGGAGCAATCGATGAGGTCATTCTGAGCCACACATGAGAAACATGAGAAATGATTAAGAATTTAAAATAAATCCCCAGTTATTAAAAAAAGTCATTGATCAGTGTAACAGTAAAGTGATTTATTTATTTTTTTCAGCACACAAAAGCAGTTTATATGACTACAAAACAGTTCACTTAAAATTAGAGCTGTCTAATTTTTGCGTTAACGGGCGTTAATTAATTTTTTAAATTAATCACGTTAAAATATTTGACGCAATTTACGCAGATGCCCCGCTCAGACAGATTTAAATGACAGTACCGTGAAACGCTCACTTGTGTTTTATGGAGTTTTGCCGCCCTCTGCCGGCGCTTGGGTGCGACTGATTTTATAGGTTTCAGCTCCCATGAGCATTGTGTAAGTAATTATTGACATCAACAATGGCGGGCTACTAGTTTATTTTTTGATTGAAAATTTTACAAATTTTATTAAAACGAAAACATTAAGGGGGTTTTAATATAAAATTTCTATAACTTGTACTAACATTTATTTTTTAAGAACTACAAGTCTTTCTATCCATGGATCGCTTTAACAGAATGTTAATAATGTTAATGCCATCTTGTTGATTTATTGTTGTAATAAACAAATACAGTACTTATGTACAGCATGTTGAACGTATATAACTGTCTTATCTTTCCATTCCAACAATAATTTACAGAAAAATATGGCATATTTTATAGATGGTTTGAATTGCGATTAATTACGATTAATTAATTTTTAAGCTGTAATTAACTCGATTCAAATTTTTAATCGTTTGACAGCCCTACTTAAAATAAAAATAAAGGACATGTGGGACATCAGCAAATTGAATCGCTCCTCCAACTAATCATTGGTGTGGCGTTTCCACAATGAAAGGAGTCTCCGCATCTCAAAGAACGGGAGAGAGTCCTCTCATTTTAACCTTTTAAACTCCGAGCAATTTTTGTTAAATTAGGGCTTGATTTTTCTATCAGTATTAATTAACTACCCCCCAAAATCGGTGCCTTGTTGCACATATTTTTAATCCTAAATCATCAAATGTCATGAATTTTCCCCCCAAATTTCTTACATTTTTGAAGTGTCATCAACAACTTACACTACCGTTCAAAAGTTTGGGGTCGCTTTGACCCCAAACCTTTGAACTGGATTGTACATAATGGAAAATCCCATATGATACACGATGGTAGTGTATTGTAACGGTAGTGTAAATCGAAGAATTTCACATGCCTGAATATGGAAAATCACACACATTGCTTGATGCCTGATAAACTATAAATCATAGTAAGGTTTTGACAACTGATCATAAGAATTGAACATCTTGGATTTGACACATCGTATATCGAGGTTGAGCAAATGAGCACGGGGTCATTTACATTCCAAAAATGGCCCTTTTTGACATTAGTTTGTAAACAATCGACATTATTGTCACAAAACTTGAAAACTGACACTTTCTGACACATTTGAATGAAATGAAACGTCATCTTTTACATCTGGAAGGAATCTTTTCATGCCTCTGGCTCTATCTCTCTCCCTCTCAGCCCTTGGAGCTCTGGCAGAGGGTCAAACGGAAAAGAGAAAAAAAATATATTGCATTATTTACGAATAGCCATTTTCAAACTATTTTTAAATTCACACACGAGTATCACATAATTGTCAAATATAATACTGTAACGTCATAATTTATCAATGAATTTTTAAGTGTGGAATGGAATTGCTTTGTCTTTAACGGGTCACTGCTGCTTTCTTGCAGGCGCCGACTTCTCCGTCAACGATGACGATCAGATTGCCAGATTGAAGAGGGAGCTCCAAGACAACCTGCGGCGTTTATACAGCTTTGCTTCCGAGGGCACCACCGAGCGCTGGCAGCAGCAGCCTCTGGCGGAAGTCTACACGGAGCTGGACGTCACCTCCGGGGCAGACATCAGCCCAGACGGGCGGCACGAGGTCCTTCAAGTGGAGACGTGTGCCGCCGAGGCCAAGGTGTCTATCCTGCCGTGCGACATCTTCAAAAACCATGACGGGAAGCCTCGCCCGATACGCACGCTGCTCACCTTTGGCTTCGCGGGAATTGGGAAAACCTTCCTGATTCAAAAGTTTGTGTCGGACTGGGCCAATGGTAGTACTAACCAGGATGTGGACTTCATATTTCCTTTCACCTTCAGCGAGTTAAACATGGAGAAAGGGGAGAGCTTTACGTTGGCTAAGCTGATCCAAACTTTTGTCTGTGGAGACAGGCACATGAGCGAGACACTGAACAATATATTTGTCAACCTGCAAACTTCTGGGAAGCGGGACTTTGAAAGCAACCGAATCAAGATCTTGTTTATCCTCGACGGACTGGATGAGTGCAACTTCAAAATTGACTTGAAGAAAGTGAGGAAAGTGGACATGGACGTGAGGGAAAGCTACCCGCTGGAGGTACTGCTGGCATATCTCATCAAAGGGAACTTGCTTCCCTGCGCCCGGGTTTGGATTACAACGCGGCCCGGGGCAGCCCACGATATCCCTTCCGACCTCATAGACAGCCGAACAGAGGTTAGAGGATTCAGCGATTCCCGGAAGTTGGAGTACTTCAGGAAAAGGTTCCCAAATGAGGAGCGCGTCATTGAGCACATTCGGAAATCTCGCACCATCTTCATCATGTGCCACATTCCCATCTTCTGCTGGCTCACCGCCATAGTTCTTAAGGGTACTTTGGACAAAGGGAAGAAGGGAGAGCTTCCCACAACGCTGACTTACATGTACTCAGCGCTTATAGGTCACCTCCTAGAAAACTCCAAGGAGACAAATACAACGGAGTACGTTTGTGGCGTGAAAGCGCTAGCAAAGCTGGCCTTTGACCACACCATCAATCAGCGTCAGATCTTCGATGAAAAGGACCTAGAGGACAGCGGTTTTGATTACAGCCAAGCCGCTAAATACTCCGGTTTGTTCACCGAGGTGTTAAGGGAGGTCCATCCGCTCAGAAGCAACAAAAAAAAGATGTTTCAGTTTATCCACCTGACCATCCAGGAGTATCTGGCCGCACTATACGTGATGATGAGCCTCTTCCACGACAACAAGAACGTACTGAATGATTCAGAATGGAAAAAAATAAACCAGAAGGCAATCACTGAGGTCCAGCAGTCGGCTCTGGAGAAAGCCTCAGAGAGTGAAGGAAACCTGGACATGTTCCTCCGCTTCCTCCTTGGCCTTTCCTTACCGTGCAACCAGGAACTAGTGGGGGAACTGCTGAAGGCTCCTCAGGACTGCGAGCAAAGCAAGTCAAAGACAGTCGATTTGATCACGGAAAGGATCGAACAGAACACTCCAGAGAAGAATGTCAACTTATTCTACTGCCTAAACGAGCTGAAGGACGACTCCTTGCTGAAGCGGATCCAGAAGGAACTAGATTCAGGACGACATCTGTCCTGGTATCAAATGTCAAATGACATGTGGTCGGCCCTGGCCTTTTTCTTACTTACAGACGACGAAACCATGAAGTCCTTTCATCTTTCCCGCTACTCTCCAGGGCCTTCGGGGCTCGAGAAGCTGCTGTTGGTTATCAAGGCTTCTCAAAAATCAGAGTATGTGCTCGACAGTGAAGTAAAGTGGAGTGCGAAAATTCCAAAAGCACAATGATAAATCCAAGAACAAGTGCACAAAACACAAACAAAACAATTAAAATTTACTAAACAATCAACAAAAAAGATATATATATTTTTTTAAAGAATTTCTTAAAAGAAAACGCGACAACAAATCTGAAAACAAAACAAAATTAAGAAACAGTAAATGGTTGGCACTAATGGCGAAGTTGACTGTTTGGACAAGAGGAACGAAAACTGTATACCGCGTCTATAACTACTTTTGAAGTGATGATGATTTCAAACTATTACTCGAGATGAACAATTTTCATTGCTGCCCAACCTTAATTTCAATAGTCCAACTAAGTCATTGAAATACGTAAAGACGTTAAGAAACTTTCTCTATGCGACCAAACAAAAAGCTGGGTCAGTGTAACAGGTTCACCTTAAGTTTATCCTGAAACTGGGGGAAATCCAAAATCTTGAAAAATCTCAAATAAATCCAAAGTTAAATCCAATTAATAATCTTGGAATTAAAAAAAAAAAAAAGACTACGATTCAAAACAAAGACTGTGTCACGTGCAGCTTAAGAGATGTTGGTGACATTATCAGGAGAAAATAAAATGCATAATAACTTTAGGTTTTGTAATTTGCTCTTTATTTTGTTGTTGTCTTGTTTTGTATCTTGAAATAAAATATATTATTATTGTTCAAAGCACCATACTAAAGTCAGCAGAAGATAGGTTTGGCTCACTCTCACGTGTTCCTTCTTCCTGTGTTCTCCAGTCTAAGTTTATGTAACCTAGACAAAGGCAGCTGTCATCTGCTGGCTTCCGTTCTCAGTTCTCCATCCAACCTGAGGCATCTGAATCTGGGCTTGAACCATCTGTCGGACGAGGGGGTGGAGATCCTCTCGAAAGGACTGGCCAGCCAACACTGCAACTTAGAAGTCCTCAAGTAAGGAGCTTTGCAACTCAGAAATATACCTCCAGTTCGTAATCTTCTGTGGCCAAAGATAAAGGCCAAAATATACCGGACGCGTCTCTGGTCCGGTTCTGGAAAGATATAGCGCCGGAGCCTATCCGTTTCCATTCTGTCCTATTGTTCAAAGTATAGCGGCTGCGTCAGTGTCCCAGACTGACTGCGGACCATCGTAGTTTAGGCTATTTTCTATTTTTGCCGGAGACGCATCCTTCAAAATGGGCGGAGCAAGGCCTGGAATCAAAAGCCCACTTGCTTATTCACGGTTAAAACACATGCGAACATGGACAAAGAACGCTTCATCATGGAGGTGGAAAGTCACAATGTGATTTATGATGCAGCAGGTCATTTTATTAAAAAGGAAGCTGCATGGCGTCTTATTTTGTGTGTTTTTCTGGAAAAAGATATCAAACACACGACATTCCAACAACTTTGTTTTTTATTAACTCAGGGCGATAAAAATTCCCACAAACTGTGGTCTTGGCAGGCTGTCTCTCTCACTCCGGCGTCACATGACCAAAACAACGTCACCGTTGCGTGCACTTCAGGGTGCCTCGAAAAACATTCAATCAGAATATTACACATGGGACACCACAGCAGAAGCTATGAGGATGGACGGCGAGGTATTATGCAAGTTATGTAGTTTAATACAGAAAAGCTCATGGTAAAAGCAAAAAAAAATTCGGAAAAAATGTTCAGTCAAATCAAGTCCACCTCTCTCTCTGCTTCTCTGATTAGTACAGACTGTGTGTTTGTCGTTGCTTTTTATGCCACATTATCGTGCGCAATTACGCGGAACCTCACGACGAGACGGAATTGCCGGACCCCTGCTGTGCGCAGCCAGTACGATTTTTTTACGTACTGTGGATTAGGCAGTCAACGTGGCCGGTATATTTTGGCCCTAAAGCAGACACAGTTTTACTTTGAGTAGAACCTTCTTCATTTTAACCAGGTTCCTTTCCTGACTTCAGGTAATTATCTTATTTTCATTCAGAAAAAAAAATTCTCGTCATGTTTACATAATTTTTCATTCATCGAACATTTAGTTTAATGCTTTTTAAGGCCTGAATTTTCACAGAATTCATTTCATACTTTTGATGCATTTCAATAACCCGCATCAACCCTGCATTCGTCAAGAAAAGGCAGACACGATGTTACTTTCAGCAGAACTTTCATCACGCAAAGCATGTCCTCTTCTTGACTTCAGGCAATTATATCATTGTGTTGCAGCCTGTCCGACTGTGGGATCACCAGTAAAGGATGTGTTTCATTGGCCAAGGCTCTCAAGTTAAACCCCTCCCATCTTCAAGAGCTGGACCTGAGCTGGAACAAACTGTCGTATGAAGGGGTTGAGATCCTCTCGGAAGGACTGGACAGCCCACTCTACATCTTAAAAGTCCTCAGGTATCGAGCTCCTCCAGTTTGTAATCTTTCGTAGATCCAATCGACTAATCAAAAGAATCACTACTGCTCTGAGCAGCAAGTCTAATAAATTATGTGGAAAAAAAACATTTTAACCCTCAAGTTTACATACTTTTCAATGCCTCGAGCGTTTAGTTTGAATGCTTTTTAGGGCTGAATTTGGACAATTTCCCTTTCATGACAAATCCAAAAACAAGTGCACAAAACACATACAAAACAACTAAAAATGACTTAACAATCAAAAATCACAAAACAGATGATTAAAAAAACAAAAAAAAACTCAAGCAAATCACACAAAAAAATCAAATTAAAAAACAATTGATTATAAGAAAACGCGACAACAAATCCGAAAACAAAACAAAATTAACTCATTCACTACTAAAGACGTGTTCATATATTTTTGGAACACTTAAGTTCGCTACCAAAAATGTGTAGAAACAAGAATTGATGATCTTCAACTGCTCATAACTGAAGAATGGAAAAGAGTAGAAAAACCTCTTTTTATGATGAAAAATTTGGATGTACTTTTGTGTAGCCATCAAACAAAATATTCTGTGGCGCATGGCATATCAGCCGAAATCATTGCAAATGAACAAAAGGCGGTGGCTTCTGAAAAATGGCTGGGAGTGAATGAGTTAAGAAACCAAAAATGGTTGGCACTGGTGGCGAAGTAGTGGCTGTTTGGATGAGACGATAGTTAACTTTATGACGGTGTATATTGCTACTTTTGAAGTGATGATGACTGTGTGATTCATTGCATAGATTTCATGCTATTACTTGAGATGAACAATTTTCATTGCTGCCCAACCCTCATTTCAATGCTCTAAGTCAATGACATAAGTCAGGGGTGTCCAAACATTTTGCAAAGGGGGCCAGATTTGTTGTGTTAAAAATGTGGGGGGCCGACCTTGGCTGATGTCAATTTCTCGCTACGTATCTTCCCTGTAATCTTGTCATGTCAGCGTGTCTTTTTTGGTAATATCGCCTCACATCAAACTCTTTAAAAACAGCGACTGTGTCTTTGCAAATGAGGCAGACACAGTTGTTGCGTATTTTAGTGAAGTAATCGTCCAATTTCTACCTATCCTTGAAGCCATCGCAGTCAACTTTTTTTTTTGATTGTCGCCATTTTAGAAAATTGGGAGTAAAGGGTCACACGGGGTAATGTTGCTTCGAGTGCTTCTGCCATTTAGTGCGTAAATGAGGAGCAGCATTTAGTGTGTAAGCTACTTCATATGCTGGAAGCAGCACTGCTGACCAATTTATTAAGTCTGTGTGCGGGCCAGACGGGATTGATTTTATGACAGAGGCTGGGGGCCGGATGAAATTGGACCACAAGCCGCATTTGGCCCCCGGGCCGGACTTTGGACATGTCTGACATCAGTAAAGACGGTAAGAAATTGTGTCTCTATGCGAGCAAACAAAAAGCTGGGTCAGTGTAACAGGTTTACCTCAAGTTCATCCTGAAACAGTGGGGAAATCAAAATCTTGAAAAATCTTAAATGGGTCAAAGTTTGAGTTAAATCCAATCTATAATCTTGAAGAAAGAAAAAAAAAAGACTACGATTTACACGTTTTGGTCGTACGAGATGACCGTCCTTGATAACATCCAAAACAAAGACAGCGTCACATGCAGCTCAAGAGACGTTGGTGATATTACCAGGAGAAAATAAAATGCATAATAGCTTTGGGTTTTGTAATTTGCACTTTATTTTGTTGTTGTCTTGTTTTGTATCTTGAAATGAAATCTATTATTCAAAGCACCATACTAAAGTCAGCAGAAGATAGGTTTGGCTCACTCTCACGTGTTCCTCTTTCCTGTGTTCACCAGTCTATTTGATTGTGACCTGGACATTGGCAGCTGTCACCTGTTGGCTACTGTTCTCAGTTCTCCATCCAACCTGAGGCATCTGGACCTGTACTCCAATGATCTATCGGACAAGGGGGTGGAGATCCTCTCGAAAGGACTGGCCAGCCAACACTGCAACTTAGAAGTCCTCAAGTAAGGAGCTTTGCAACTCAGAAATCTACCTCCAGTTCGTAATCTTCTGTGCATACGGTTGACTAATCTAACGAATCACTGCTGCTACTAGCCAAAGATAAAGGCCAAAATATACCGGACGCGTCTTTGGTCCAGGTCTGGAAAGCTATAGCTCCGGAGCCAATCCATTTCCATTCTATCCTATTGTTGCGGCCGTGTCAGTGCTCCGGACTGAGATGTGTCCCGGAGCCCGCCGGATGGCTTAAGCAATTTTCTATTTTTGCCTAGGACGCATCGGTCAAAATGGGCTGAGGAAGGCTTGGAATCCACGGCCCAGTTGCTTATTCACGCTTAAAATACCTGCTAACGTGGACAAAGAATGCTTCATCAAGGAGGTGGAAAGTCACAATGTGATTTCAGATCATTTTTATAAGGGCAGAATTAAAAAGGAACCTGCATGGTGTCTTATTTTGTGTTTTTCCGCCAAAGATAACAAATGCACGACGCGCTGACAACTTTGTTTTTTGATTAACTCAGAGCGATAAAATCTTCCGCAACCTGTGGCTCTTGGCAGGCTGTCGCTCACTCTCACGTCACATGACCAAAATGACATTACCAGCCTCCCTTCTGCCTGGCCTACTGGCCGCGGGAGTGGGGGGAGGTCAGGGCTCCAATCTCGCGTCGCCCCGTGGCGGCTGCTCTGCATCCTCCTGCTTCCGCCTTCCCCTCTCTTCTCTGACTGGGTTTCCGCCCTGTGCTCCATCACGGGTCGGTGGCTGGGCGCCGGTGTATCGGATGGATGTTGCCTGCTCCGGCGGGGGACCCTGCCCTGGGCTTGGTGGGCCGCTTGGGGGTCCTGTGAAGTGCCATGCCGGTTGGGGGCTGCGGTCGTGGCTCGTGGGCTGACGGAGGTGGTGGTGGGGTTGGTTGTGCGTCCCCTCTTGGTTGATGGGTGCGCGTGTGGCCCGGGAGGGGACGATGGCTCCTTTGCTGGGCTGCGGTAGGAGGCATGTGCTGCGCTGAACCCCCCCGCCGTCCCATCCTCCCTCCCCGGGCTGACTGGGTGAGGGCGGAGGCCCTGGGTTGGCGCCCGCGTCGCGTCTCCGCTTGTCTGCGTGGCTGTTGCACGCTCGGTAGGGCTCGCGTGCGGCTGGATGTGATAGGGCGCGCTCGGGTGGGGGGTCCCGATGCCAGGAGTGGCGATGGGTCGGTCACCAACGGGCTTACACTCACAAAGGATTAACACGATTACTGGGTTCCAGATCATAGAGCTGATTTGTGTACACTCTGCCACTTTCAACCACTTGGCTTATAGACTCCCCCACCCCCGTCCCCCTCTTTCCCTGGTCAGCTGGCCCCCCACGTGGTGTCAACCGGAAATACATCTCGCTGACAATAGCACCAACATATTAGTAATTAGTGTAGACGTTCAATGTATTTCTTGTTGTTTGTTTGTGGTTCTTTTTGTTCTTCTCTTGTGTTTTTCTTCTGTTCCCCCATAACCCCTTCCTGTTCACTGCTTTGTCATAATATACAAGGCATGTTGAATGATCACAATGGGAGTATGTCATTCTCTCAATGTGAAACATTAAAACTGTTCAGACCAAGCGGGTGCTTAGACTTCTATCCTCCGTGTCAAACAGCTGAACAGTACAGGTTTTAAAAAATAAATAGATAAAAAACACCGTTGCATGCACTTCAGGTTGCCTCGGAAAACATTCGATCAGAATATTACACATGGAACACCACAGCAGAAGCTATGAGGATGGACGGTAAATTATTATGCAAGTTATGTAATTGAAAACAGAAGTAGTGTCACAAACTTATGGTAAACGCAAAAAAAAAAAAAAAATGGGAAAAAATGTTCAAATTCAGTCCACCTCTCTCTTTGCTTCTCTGATGGGTACGGACTTCATGTGTTTGTTGTTGTTTTTAATGCCACATTATCGTGCGCAATTACCCGAGAGCTCACGACGGGACGGAGTTGCCGGACCACGGCCGTGTGCAGCCGGTATGTTTTGCCAATATTTGACATACTGCGTAGCACGCAGTCAACGTGTCCGGTATATTTTGGCCCTAAGGCAGACACAATTGTACTTTGAGTACAACCTTCTTCAATTTAACCAGGTTCCTTTCCTGACTTCAGGTATTTATCTCATTTTCATTCCCCCCAAAATTTTTCCCGACAAGTTTACATAATTTTTTATTGCTCAAACATTTAGTTTAATGCTTTTTAAGGTCAGAATGTTCACAAAATCCATTTAATGACTTTTGATGCTTTTTAATGACCCGCATCCACCCTGTATATAATGTAAATACACCAGATGCATGATCGTTCCGGTTCTGGTCCGGCTCAGTCTTGACTGCGTGGCACGCAGTACGTCAAATGCAGGCAAATCATACCGGCTGTGCACGGTTGCAGTCCCCCAACTCCGTTCCCTCGTGAGCTCTCGCTTGATCGCGTGCGATAATGTGGCATTTAAAACGACAAACACACCGAGTCTGTACTCATCAGAGAAGCAGAGAGACAGCACATTTTTTTCTTTGCATATTGATATTTTAGTTGTGTCTGTCTCTTAATTCCAGATTGACTGCATCATGTTGAGATCAGGGCTCCGTGTGTGGGGGAAGGGGGCCTATTATGCCCTTGGTTGTGTCGGTGGGTTTATAGCTTTGTGCACATTTAAAATTTATGCCACATAACATCTCATAGAGCTGTTATAAACAAATCTTAAATAATAGGTAATATTTATAAAATGGATAGCGAATTATATACTACACGAACTAAAAAACTGCGTACTTGGAATGGCGTACCGCAAGCAACACGTCACTTCCGCTCGTTAATATTCATGACATTAGCTACTGTTGCTAAATTGGGACAAGCCACCGTTTGGAAATGAATGGAAATTGTGTACGAAGGAGATGTTTACAGAGCTAAATCTACCAATTCTCTTCGAAAATGATGTGCCTGGTGCCAAATTCACTGGCAAAGATGTGGAACAACATAAAAATGTTGAGTTAAAGAGATGGCTTGAGTGTCGAAGGCTGAAAAAGACGAAAAAAACGAGCCGACCGACGCATAGCTTTAGCTTTTTTATCGACGCGACTGACAATGACATTCTCTTTTCTTTTTTTTTTTTTTTTTTTTTTTTTTTTTTTTTTTTTTCCAGTATGACAAAGCAGCGAACAGGAAGGGATTATGGGGGGACAGAAGAAAAGAAATACAAGAGAAGAAAGAAAAGAAACATACACAAAGAACAACAAGAAATACACTGAACATCTAAACTAGTTACTAATATGCTGGTGCTATCGTCAGCGAGATGTATTTCCGGTTTACACCATGTGGGGGCCTATTGGCCAGTGAAAGAGGAGACTGGGGGTGGGGGTGTCTATAAGCCTATAAGCTAAGTGATTGAAAGGGGTAGAGTGTACACAAATCAGTTCTGTGATCTAGAACCCAGTAATCGTGTGAATCTCTTATGAATGTGAGCCCGTTGGCGACCAACCGTATGCCGCCGCATCGCCAATCCCGGCACCGGGACCCCCAACCCGGGCATGCCCTACCACATCCAGCAGCACGCAAGCCCCACCGGGCGCGCGACAGCCACGCAGACGGGCGGAGAAGCCGCGCGGGCGCCAACCCAGGGCCACGCCCCCCCCCCCCCCCCCCACCCACCCACCCAGCCAGCCCGCGGAGGGAGCGCGGGAGCAGGGGGCCATGCGCAGCCCATCCCTCCTCCCGCGGCCCAGCAAGTGACTGAAAACTGAAAAGTAGGGCGTGCAATATTATTCGGCCCCTTTACTTTCAGTGCAGCAAACTCACTCCAGAAGTTCAGTGAGGATCTCTGAATGATCCAATGTTGTCCTAAATGATAGAATAAATTCTATAAATAGAATCCACCTGTGTGTAATCAAGTCTCCGTATAAATGCACCTGCTCTGTGATAGTCTCAGGGTTCTGTTTAAAGTGCAGAGAGCATTATGAAAACCAAGGAACACACCAGGCAGGTCCGAGAAACTGTTGTGGAGAAGTTTAAAGCCGGATTTGGATACAAAACGATTTCCCAAGCTTTAAACATCTCAAGGAGCACTGTGCAAGCCATCATATTGAAATGGAAGGAGCATCAGACCACTGCAAATCTACCAAGACCCGGCCGTCCTTCCATACTTTCTTCTCAAACAAGGAGAAAACTCATCAGAGATGCAGCCAAGAGGCCCATGATCACTCTGGATGAACTGCAGAGATCTACAGCTGAGGTGGGAGAGGCTGTCCATAGGACAACAGTCAGTTGTACACTGCACAAATCTGGCCTTTATGGAAGAGTGGCAAGAAGAAAGCCATTTCTCAAAGATATCCATAAAAAGTCTCGTTTAAAGTTTGCCTTAAGCCACCTGGGAGACACACCAAACATGTGGAAGAAGGTGCTCTGGTCAGATGAAACCAAAATTGAGCTTTTTGGCCACAATGCAAAACGATATGTTTGGCGTAAAACACAGCTCATCACCCTGAACACACCATCCCCACTGTCAAACATGGTGGTGGCAGCATCATGGTTTGGGCCTGCTTTTCTTCAGCAGGGACAGGGAAGATGGTTAAAATTTACAGGAAGATGGATGCAGCCAAATACAGGAACATTCTGGAAGAAAACCTGTGGGTATCTGCACAAGACCTGAGAATGGGACGGAGATTTATCTTCCAACAGGACAATGATCCAAAACATAAAGCCAAATCTACAATGGAATGGTTAAAAAATAAACGTATCCAGGTGTTAGAATGGCCAAGTCAAAGTCCAGACCTGAATCCAATCGAGAATCCGTGGAAAGAGCTGAAGACTGCTGTTCACAAACACTCTCCGTCCAACCTCACTGAGCTCGAGCTGTTTTGCAAGGAAGAATGGGCAAGAATGTCAGTCTCTCGATGTGCAAAACTGATAGAAACATACTCCAAGCGACTTGCAGCTGTAATTGGAGCAAAAGGTGGCGCTACAAAGTATTAACGCAATGGGGCCGAATAATATTGCACGCCCCACTTTTCAGTTTTTTATTTGTTAAAAAAGTTTCAATTATCCAATGAATTTTGTTCCACTTCACGATTGTGTCCCACTTGTTGTTGATTCTTGACAAAAAATTAAAAATTTTATATCTTTATGTTTGAAGCCTGAAATGTGGCGAAAGGTTGCAAGGTTCAAGGGGGCCGAATACTTTTGCAAGGCACTGTATTTTATATAACTGTTTTTGTTTCATATGTACTGGTCCTTTTTTTCCCCCCATAATTCAGGGGTACTGTGGTACTGCCCCATCCCCCCCCCCCCATACATCATGGTCACTCAGGTTATGAGGTTGATCCTATTGCTGAAGATGTATGCCAAATTTAACTTCTTTGACTGGAAAACAATGAAAAGAAAGTTGAAGAAAAATATATACTGTATACTTATGTGATAACCTATGTACATCGAGGCTTTGGTCAGACAATATTTTGCTAAATAATACCTTCCCAACAGACACACACACACAAAAATTAACGAATCCCTCATGTGGTTTGGAGACAAATGATTGTAACTATACAGTTAGCCAGTAGGTGGTTCCGTACACACGTGAAGCTCCAAGAAATGAACCCTTTCTCGAACCAACTGGCTCAAGTGGTGCAATGCCTCATGAGGCTTCAACTCACCATCACTACTAAACAGGTTCCTGCCTTGACCTCAGGACATTATCTCATTTGTTGCAGCCTGTCCCGATGTGGGATCACCAGAAAAGGATGTGTTTCATTGGCGGAAGCTCTCAAGTTAAACCCCTCCCATCTTCAAGAGCTGGACCTGAGCAAGAACCAGTTGTCTGACGAGGGGGTCGAGATCCTATCGAAAGGACTGGCCAGCCCACGTTGCATCTTAAAAGTCCTCAAGTAAGAAGCTCCTCCAGTTCGTAATCGGTCGACTCATTGAAAGAATCACTGCTGCTATTGGCAGCAACTCTAATCAATTATGAAAAAAAAAGTTTTTTTTCCTGTCGGATTTGCATAATTTGAATGCTTTTTTTAGTTTGATGCTTTTCAAGGCTCCAATTTTCACAAAATCTTTGAAATAACTTTTAATGCTTTTTAATCACCCGCATCAACCCTGTATTAGTCATGGAAGAGGCACTATGTTATTTTCAGCAGAACCTTCATCACTTTAACCAGGTTCCCTTCTCGACTTCAGCCAATTATCTCATTTGTTGCAGGCTGTCCGACTGCGGGATCACCAGTAAAGGATGTGTTTCATTGGCTGAGGCTCTCAAGTTAACCTCCTCCCATCTTCAAGAGCTGTACCTGAGCAAGAACAAGCTGTCTGACGAGGGGGTCGAGATCCTATCGAAAGGACTGGCCAGCAAACACTGCATCTTAAAAGTCCTCAAGTAAGACGCTCCTCCAGTTCGTAATCTTCCGTGGATCCGGTCAACCATAAAAAAGAATCACTGCTGCTATTAACCCTCATAAATTATGTAAAATAAAAAAAAATTTTAAAAAAGTGTTTTCTTTAGACCGTCAAGTTTGCATAATTTTCAATGCTTCAGACATTAAGTTTCATGCATCTTAAGGCCTGAATTTTCACAAAATCCATTTAATACTTTTAATGACCCACATCAACCCTGCATTAGTCAAGGAAAAGGTTGACACGATGTTACTTTCAGCAAACCTTCACTACTTTCACCAGGTTCCATTGTTCACTTCAGGCAATTATCACATCTGTTACAGGCTGCACAACTGCAGGATTACCAGTAAAGGATGCGTTTCGTTGGCTGAAGTTCTCAAGTTGAACCCCTCCCATCTTCAGGACCTGTACCTTTCCAAGAACAAACTATCGGACGAGGGGGTTGAGATTCTCTCAAAAGGACTGGCCAGCCCACACTGCATCTTAAAAGTTCTGAAGTAATTAATCAATTGTGTTAAAAAAAAAAAATCCTGTCAAGTTTACATAATTTTAAATGCTTTGAAACATCGAGTTTAAAGAGCATACGACATGAGAAAAAAAGTCTTAAATGCATTATTATGTGAATTAGAATCATATTTTGAGACGATTCGACTACATACAACAATTTAGCAAAACGCAGATGACGAGAAATTAGTCTTTTAATCTGCTGGTTAGCCACGCCTTCCATTATAGGGCTTTAGCGTCCCCAACAGGTGGATGATGTCAGCGGGTGACTGGGCTCATCAGTTTTACTATTCAGCCCATTGAGGGGGAATTATTCAGAACGAGGAAAACGCGACGCAGAGAGCCGCAAAATGTCATTGTTTCAGTCTCTCTACTCCAATATTTTTACAGGATATTCTTTTTGTCCAAGTATTTTTTTCCCCCAATTGCTAAATAAATGGCATGGTCATGACAAATAACAGTCTTGTGCTGAATGGAATATGAAATAATACAAATGCATTTATTCAGGACGACATGGCAAAATGACTCCATAATGGTCAAAACTGTTGACTACACCTTTACTCCCGAACGATATTTCATGCCACCTATATCGGACATATGTCATTTCCCTTCCCCGGCTTCGGAGAATGTAAACAAACCAAAAGGCGTGACAGCTAGCCGACATGCTAACCCGGACCGAGTAATGTTTCAAAGTCTTCGAAGCGGAAAATCACACATAACTAGCCCGGATTATTTGACATGACGATTGGGTTGTCGATTGTGTTTGCGGATCGGCAAACCGCCCGGCAGAGAGCAATTTACAGTTCGTTCCCCGGAGGAGGGCGGCTGCAGTTGTTGTGGAGCTAACGTGCCGCTAATGTGCATAAGGGGAGCTTTTTACATGCCTATCAATGATCAAACGTAAGTAGTCCTTTATTTAAAGAAAGTTTGTAGTGTTTACTTTGTAATCGCTGTACTCATATTTGACATAATACTAAACAAGATGTTTACTCACTTCCTCGTAAGTCCAATGCTCCCACTGTAGTTGGGCTTGTTTTGGCCATTAGCCATGGTGAATGGGAACCTTTTGAACCTCCAAAAAAGGCGCATACCCCTCTCCCTTATACAGAATGATTTTTCTGCAGGTGTAATGCGAAAAATAAACGTATTAATCCGCAAAATCAGCTGAATCCTTCGTCCTCATACACAACAGTACGCTGTATAGTGAAGAGGACGCCTTCTACCGTACACGTCACAGCGCCCTCCTCCTCAATGCAAGACCGAAGCCGGAAGTCACTCATTTTCACGGTGCGGGATTCAAAAAACTAAATAAATTTTGCGATCGCTTCCACACACATCCAAGCGGTTCATATTATTCAGGAGCATAAAATACCGCATGTATTATGAAATAAACATGCTTTTTCGTGTCACATGCACTTTAATGCTTTTTAAGGCACAAAATCCATTTAATGATTTTAATGCTTTTTAAACCCGCATCAACCCTGTATTAGACACAGAAAAGACGGACACGATGTTGCTTTCAGCAGAACCTTCGTCACTTTAAGCAGGTTCTCTTCTTGACTTCATGCAATTATATAATTTGTTGCAGGCTGTCAGAGTGCGAGATCACGAAGAAAGGATGTGCTTCATTGGCCGAGGCTCTCAAGTTAAACCCCTCCCATCTTCAAGAGTTATTTCTCATCAACTATCAAATAGAGGAAGAAGACGAGAGGGTCTTATTGAAGATCAAGAAGGATCCCAGCTATAGCCTGAGGACTGTCAAGTAAGATCTAAGAACTCACCAAAATGTAAATTCATGTTCAATACCGATTCTTTGTGTCTTTCTTCAGATTTAACACATGGGAATAAGAACGTTTTGTCCTTTGCATCAAGAAGGGCAAGTCATTCCAATTATCCATTTGTCCTGGGAGGGTCTGTCCAAAAGGATTGGACTTTGAGCACCATCAATGGCAGCCAATGAGTTCAATAAGTACCCTTTAAAGGGTTAACTTATATTTTTCACAAATTGAAAAGAAAATGTCATATGTACACTTGAAATAGTTTTGCTCATTTTGACATCAATGTTTTAAATTTGATCATTTTCACTTTATGTAAAATGTTGTTTTGTATGACAACATTAAAACTAGGCTTGCCACCCGTCCCTTGAAATACGGAGTCGTTCCATAATTGGGAATCAAAAGTTGTGTTCCATACTGAACTAATACGGAATGCTGTTTATTCCGTATTTCTCAGTTGTCCCATTGGGCAACCCCGCGGATCCGGAGGGGCGGGTGGCAGTGCCCTAGCTCATCCACGTCAGTCACACACACACACCCGCGCTCACAAGTGAACACTGAACCAACAATAATGAACAAAATAAAGTGCAGGAAATATTAAAGAGAGCAAAATATGTTATCTGCCTGTTGTCTGCACTGCGCTCCACTTCCGGGTTTGTTGCCTAGTTACCTCGCTCGCTCTGGTCAGTGTACCGACCCGCGCGTTTTAAAAACAAATATGTCTAAACAGCTGACACTCACGACAGCCCACATCGTCCTCAAAAGAGGAAACATCTCCAAAAAGAATAGACTGGAGTGGGAAGGGGGTAACCCGTGGCTCGATAGTCACTGATGATGATTATAAACAGGGGTGCACATAATTATTTTGCCCAGGTTCTCAGAGGAGGACCTGGAGATGTGACTTGGTCCTCATTGAGCTTGAGAGCCGACCCGCCTGATGCGATAAAATTATGACAAGCTTTACTTAGAGCCAATTACCTTTAATTAATTATATAAACAATTAACCCTTGATTAACATCAACTGGCACAACAAAATTGCCATTACTTTGAAGTGAAATGTAAAGTAATAAACATAAAAGCACTAATTCAAAATAAAGGGCATTCATATGCGGCTCTCGCATTAACTCCAAGCCTTTGTAAAAGTGGGATGTCCTCCTCATAAGAGCTCATTGAACGTGCATGTTTAGCTTTGTGAAATGCGAGCAAAAACACGTTTGTCAGCGCATGGCGCTGTTCTACAATAACTTTATTCCGCCACTTGTCCATAGGGCGAGTGGGGTCCTGTCTGACATCGATAGTTTGATTAATTGCCACATGCTCTGTTTTTTTCGTGCTTTTCAAAGTTTGGATGGCTAAAATTCTTTGACCCTACATAAAATGCGCTGCTCTTATTAGCGACATTGGGATTCTCACGGCAAATGTTGCACCACATTTCCGTGCGAGCATCATTTGCTTCTAGCCATGGTACCTCCTGCAGCCACTTTTCAGCAAAAGTCCTTTTTTTCGGTAGCTCCGGTGATGTCTCTGTCGTCTGTCTGTCTTTTGACGGGGGTGGGGAACACGGAAATAATTACTCAGTGGGGCCCGTCTCTTTGACATTTTGAGAAGTGATTTTCTCGTGTCCGCCACAAATACAGTGGTCAGCTAGGCCTGTCGCAATAACAAATATTAGTGTGCGATCATTATTCTCATAAATTATTGCGATATTATTGCGCCCCCCCCCCAATTTTTTTTTTTTCAACCAATTTACAATAACACAGTGAGAATACAGTATACATTCATAGATAAATTCAAAAATACTTTTTAAGAAATCACAACTAAAAACAATAAACCATGCCACTTAAGTAAAAAAAGACAACAATATTGATACCGCACAGCACCACAGAATAAATAAAATGTTTTAAAAAAAAAAAAAAAAAAAATGCACTTAATAACTTAAGCATTTAGGCAAATGAAAACTTTTCCCCGTCATAACTTCTGCAATGGTGTTCCATAGGGATGCAACGATACAGTTAAGTCACGGTTCGGTACGATTTTTGATACGGGGTCACGATTTTCGATCCGATTCAATACATTTAATGCTCTGTAAAAAAAGAAATAACAATTACATTTTTTGTTTCGTTTTTTTTTTTTGCTAGCGAGCAAAAATTAAATTGCCATCATATAAACATGTATTTTAGTGCATAATATTTACTGTATGTGCTTACTTCTTACTGATCTGAAAAATGTTTGTACAAAAGAGCTGAGAACAATCTTTACAGTTGGTAAAGTGAGGCAAGGCACACTGTTGATTGCTACAGCTTTCTTAACAGCTAAGTTTACTTCATGAGCAAGACATCCTATTTGTTGTCCGAATCCATCTGTGTCACGTACTGAAATAACAATATTTGCAACATTATCTGTAGTCACTGGTATGGAATGATTTGGCCTTCTTAACTTCCATTCAGTCATGACAGTTTAGAATTCATCGATGTAGTATATTGACTACGTAACCCATAATCACTCTGTGCTCACGTAGCCAATGGCATGGGACGTAGCACATCTAGTGTGCCATTTCATGATATCTAGTGTGCGCGCGCATTAAAAAAGTTAACAAGCGCCGCTGAAGTCACGTCTGCTCATTACTACACAACACCAGCATATGACACAGCGCTCTTAATTTCATTCAGCTGTTTATTGTCAAAGCGAGGTTGTTCGTAGCAGCCTAGTCGGTAACAATGTTTTGGCGGACTTCGTTGTAAATATCCGGCGTTGTGCCAAAAAACAGCCACCTGCGTGAAATGTCACTCCTGACGGGAGCGCCCACACGTCAACGACACCGGCGCGCTGTAGATGGTCCACAGTCACTCCGGAGCACTGATGCGGCCGGTATACGTTGAACAATAGGATATAATGGGAACGATTGGCTCCGGCGCTAGTTTTTGCCGGACTTGGAACGAAGATGCATTTTGCGCAGTTGGTAACGAGGAATCCGAACTTTTAACAGCACGTCTGCCGCACGCGCGCACACACGTGCACGCGAGGTGATAAGTCGCAGCGGAAAAATTACCGCCTTCATTTTTATATATCACGCGATAAATGGAATTATTGCATATTGCGACAGGCTTATGGTCAGCCATTGGTACGCAAAAGCGTATGGAAGCCGTTGAGGGCCAGCGCGTTTGTCTATGTCCGGTACGCATGCGCGCATGCGGACCACTTATGTGCACCCCTGATTATAAAGCAAACTGCAAGGCATGAAGGAAAGCTTTTTCAATGTCTCACGGAGGTGCGACAGACCTCCACAAACTGAATATAAGATCCCCGAGGAGCCACTTTTGTCACAATTCCTTGTACCTGTAACATCCCCTGAGCTTGATTTGGTATGTTGTTATGCTCTTGTATATTGATGACATACTGTATAGCCTACCGTAATCTCCCGAATATAACGCATTTTTTAAAAATCAAAATTTATTTGCATGGTTTAGCACAATAATACCTAATCCCAACAACAGTGATATGATGATCAACTTTCAAGTTGTGAATAATTGTTGTCATGATATTTTTCACAACAAATAAAATGTTTTTTTTGTACTATTCGTCTATTATTTACCGGTACATTTTTCTTGCCTTGTCGTCGCAACATGCCTGCACACGGCGATGTTGTCTTGAAGAGAACGTATACGGCGATCCGTTTCATAGGCGTGGCGCAGTTGGTACAGTGGGGCAAATAAGTATTTAGTCAGCCACCAATTGTGCAAGTTCTCCTACTTGAAAAGATTAGGGAGGCCTGTATTTGTCAACATGGGTGAACCTCAACCATGAGAGACAGAATGTGGAAAAATAAAACAGAAAATCACATTGTTTGAATTTTAAAAAGAGTGGAAAATAGAGTGGAAAATAAGTATTTGGTCACCTACAAACAAGCAAAATTTCTGGCTGTCAAAGAGGTCTAACTTCTAACAAGGTCTAACGAGGCTCCACTTATTACCTATCTTAATGGCACCTGTTTTAACTCATTATCAGTATAAAAGACACCTGTCCACAATTTCAGTCAGTCACACCCCAAACTCCACAATGGTCAAGACCAAAGAGCTGTCAAAGGACACCAGAGACAAAATTTTAGACCTGCACCAGGCTGGGAAGACTGAATCTGCAATAGGTAAAACGCTTGGTGTAAAGAAATCAACTGAGGGAGCAATTGTTAGAAAATGGAAGACATAAAAGACCACTGATAATCTCCCTCGATCTGGGGCTCCATGCAAGATCTCACCCCGTGGCGATAAAATGATAATGAGAACGGTGAGCAAAAATCTCAGAACCACAAGGGGCGATCTAGTGAATGACCTACAGAGAGCTGGGACCACAGTAACAAAGGCTACTATCAGTAACACAATGCGCCGTCAGGGACTCAAATCCTGCACTGCCAGACGTGTCCCCCTGCTGAAGAAAGTACACGTCCAGGAGGCCCGTCTGCGGTTCGCTAGAGAGCATTTGGATGATCCAGAAGAGGACTGGGAGAATGTGTTATGGGCAGATGAAACCAAAATACAACTTTTTTGTAGAAACACAGGTTCTCATGTTTGGAGGAGAAAGAATACTGAATTGCATCCGAAGAACACCATACCCACTGTGAAGCATGGGGGTGGAAACTATATATATATATATATATATATATATATATATATATATACACACAGTGATACCTCAGCTCACGAACGCTTAAGCTCACGAACTTTTCGCCTCAAGAACATTAAATTCGCGAGCATATAGTCTCTGCTGACGAACTAGTTTTCGGCCGACGAACCAATTCACGCGGTCGAAAAGCGCCACGAGAAGCTGACGCACGCTCACGGCGTCCCAGTTCGTCCCCTCACTTTCGTTGAGTGCGGACGTGGTTTGTGTTTGATAGACATTTTGGACCATATTGAGTGTACTTTTGCTATTATGGGACCGAAAAAGAGTTACCTACAGTCCTTATGGAAGGTGACTCGTGTTACCATTTCGCCCTCGACTGGTAATTGGCGGTGCTTTCAGCTTCCCACCGTAATGAGAAGTGGACCGGCGAGTCACGTTGGCTCGTTGTCGTCGGTTGTCTTCGGTTCGCCCGATTTCCTCTCCAGAAAGGTGGCGGCCGGCGTGCATACAAACACCCAGAGGCGTCGGATGGCTTTTTGTGGGCACTTTTATTAACAACCAAAAGCATGTGGGGGGCACAGCAGTGGAGTCTACGCTAACTGCGCACTTTGCCGGTAACACTCTCCTTCCAAACAGTAACTCCCTCCCTCCCTCCTTCTCCCACTCCATTCCATCAAGCCATCAACTACCATCACAAAGGTAAATAAAACGACTTTATTATACAGTACAGTTTATTTCTTTAATTATAATACAATAGCACATTTATTATACATAAAATAAGGTATATTTTTGTGTAGTTTTAAGGCTTATTTAGTAGAAAATTATGTTTTATGGGGACCTGGGAACGGATTATTCTCATTTTAATGGTTTCTTATGGGAAATAAATGTTCGGAAGACGAACTTTTCGCCTTACACACACTTTCTGGGAACCAATTATGTTCGTGAGCTGAGGTATCACTGTACTGCTAAAAAATTATTCACTTGGATATTTTAAACTTTTTAACAAATTAGTTTTGTACTGTCGCATTTCCCCCGATATTCTAGATAATAAATCCTCAATCCAAACAAAGAAAAACTGAAAAAGAAGTTTAAAAGGGTAACTATGTGTTAAACAAAGTCTCGACCACTCCTTGATGTCTGCGATTTCTGCATCGCAACCCTTGTTATATTACCGTGTTTCACCCATAAAATATCCAGAAAATCCAGCTGTTGCCATTCACAGCTGTGTCTTGACACTCGGTGATACATGCCACACGGAGTTTTTGGATCGAAACAAGGTAAGTACGCGATAATACAGTATCTCGTTAAAATCATGGTGTCTTTAATTATGCTCTCTCATGCTCTCACCTTCAGTTAGGGTTTCGTTGTTTAGAAGTAAAAAATGAAATGCCCTACTGTTCAAAAATTTAAAATAAAAAAAAAATTAAGCTTTCTAATGATGTATCACACATGCATATAGACCCTACTCACGTGACGTCACAGCCACGCCCCCGTGCCATGTTGTCCGCATACTAGTCATGTTAATGCATTTGCGCTTCGTAAATTCCTCCTATTATGGCGTGTTTTTCTGCACGTTAACATTAAACAATCAAAATGGTGAAGTCGTGTGTGGCGGTCGGTTGCAAAAACAGAGAAGATAGACGGAGAGACTTGAATTTTTACCGTATTCCCAGAGAGCCGAAGAGGAGACCGCGATTGACTGCTGCAATTCGACGAAAAAACTGGGCTCCAAACGACTACCACAGATTATGTAGTAGTCATTTTATATCTGGTAAGATGCATTTAATATATATTTAGAGGGTTTTGGGCTGACAACCACAATTAAGATCATTGCTAGGCTAATCGCCGACAACATACACGTATGTATGTAGTTAGAGTGCTATCGCTAAACCATATAAACATTAAAAGCCCTAGCTCCATTGACAAATGACATGAAATACATTAGACTTGACAGTGGATGTTAGCAAGAACAAAAGATTTTGAATTGAAAATTTCGTAACTCACCTTCCGAGCACAAGATTCCTGCCGAATTTTCGTGTACGAGGACGTGTTTCACCCAACCAGCAACGTAGCATTTATAAGCCTCCAAGCTCTTAAAGTTTTTCAAACTTTCGTGAGAATAGGCTGATTTTGTGTGGACAAGATAGATGTCAGGCGAAGCCAGCGGGTCGAAAAACATCGATTTAGGCATCAAATACGGATCTGGCGAATGGATAAACTTAAGCTTTTCCACGTAACGCCTTTTATGCAACGGATCCAATGAGTTTACAGCGTCAGATAACACCGGGGCTTCCATGAATTGCTCTATAACTTGCTCGACTAATTGAAAACAATGAGAATAGGTCTGAAAAAGAGGTACAGTATGGCGGCCGGAAACAGCGACACGCCCATTTTGTGACGTAGGTGAGTAGGGTCTATAGGACAATTTTTGAATTTGGCCAAATTGGGTGTCTTAGAGCAGAACTTCATGTCACCTAAGTGTTTTCCGTTAAATATAAATCTGTGACAGTGGAGAGCTGGCCATAGTAGAGCTAGGCTGTCCTCAAGCGGCCATCTCTCCTAAAGGGAATAGTTACCTGTCTCGCAGACATCATACAACTCTCTAGATTGGTCTAACACATTCATTATAGTAAAGCATTCAGAGAGATGTTACTACATGCCATTGACACAGCAAAGTTGACCGACTTATCAGCCCTCGCCTGATAAGCGAAGGAAAGGACGTCAACAACACTTCGGTGGGGTCAGAACGCCCTCGCCTTACCAAGACAACAACTTAGTAGCGTGGCGCCTTGGGCATCAAGACATGCCTTAGTTGCCGTGGCAACCACGTCCCAGCCACGAAAGATGATGCACGAACTTGACCGGCCAAACTTGCCACAGAAGGATGATCCCAAGACAACACTCAGGCACGCCTTCCGCTCGGCCCGCTCCGCCGCAGCTTTCAAAAGACTTAACTTTTAGCGAACAACGGTCGCTTCTCGGGGACATTCCGATATATGGGTTGTTTTGCGAACCTTGGATCCAACATTGCCTCTTCGTCGTCTGTTTTGCCTTGTTTTTTGATCACTGTCGACGAATAAATTGTCAACCTGTTTTCAGTGAGCCTTCTTTAAACCGTTCAGAATGGAGTCAGTACAAAGGGTTAACACCGGAGTGAATGCGTGGGATTTGGCCTTCGCGGCCGACTTGCTGGGGCTGCGCCAGTGGGACGCCTACTGGTTCGGCTGTCGCGGTCCCGGCGGCTCAGCCGGGAGGCCGAATTCCTTCACTCCCCATGACCTATAGTAACATCAGAATTCAATAAATAATAAGTAATGATTGTATATAGAATATCTAATCAATTTGAATATTATTTATAATTGATTCTGCATGCTTTCCTCAATTATTACGTTTGTGATGTGAAAATTGAGTAATTAGCTCTTGAAAACATGTCAAATTTGCACTAAATAAAACATAATTAAGTTGCTATTTTGGGCAAAACCTTATGATATGTTAAATATTGCTATTGATCATGAAAACTTGGCATGCATTTTGTGATTTTTGTGCCTTTAGTGTAAAATCTGAGACTTTTATAGCCAAATTTTGTTATACTTATGTACATAAAAAATAATTCATCGGGATTTTATAAGGGAAAAACTGACTTTTTTGATGCACCCGCTCATGGAGTGTCATGTGTGCTTAAGGTAGGTGCCTGTTTTGGTTTTTGGTCGATAGCAGTTTTGGTTTTGAAAATATTTGAATTTTAAGTTTCTTTAAAAAAAAAATAGGCCCCCTATTATTCTGCCCCGATTCCCGTGTCCCGTCCATATGTTATGAAGTCTATGGCGCGGCACACAACAGATGTCCATTTACCATTTTTAAAAATATAAAATATACACGTGCTCCCCTTGAAACCTTTACTGCCGATCCGGGTCACGGCACCAATGTAACTGGTCTGCATGGAGCCACGCCGCTTGACGCGATCCATCGCCCTCATCTAGGTCAGGAGTCCTAACCGCGCTGCACGATGCGCCCAACACGGCAGGCGAGTGTGCTGACCACTAAGCCAAAAGCCCTAGCTTGCAGCTGCCAGCGCACCCTCTTGAAGGAATCAGGAGGGAGGTTTCACGCGGATACGAGTCCTGACCTGAACGAGGAAGACAGATCGCATCGTTCGGCGCGGCTCCTTGCAGACCGGTTACACCAAGAAACGTTTTTATCTTGTCACGTCATCGTCACGAAAGAAATTGTCAACAAAATATTTTTGTTCCTTTCATTTTTGTCGAGAACAACAAAAAATTTTCTCCCGCCCCCAGTCTTTAAAAATAGACCAACTGGGCACAAAACCGCCCAATCTGGAAATGCGGGTGGCAATCATGCACACACGGGTGTTGTGGGTGTCACCGACATCTCGGAGGACCGGACAGACAAGTCATCACTCAGACGGGAGGCGACGAGGTGACAACAAGGCTTCGTAAGTTTTCTCTTATGCTGAAAAGAAAATTACAAACAAACAAAAAAGAGTCGCAAGTTTGTTTGCTTTAAAGTTGTTGTTGTTTTTATCATTTGCTCCTTTGGTAAGTTAGCCGACTGTTTCATTTATCGCGCCGCAATTCTATCATGTGCGTAACAGGAAACAAAAAAAATATCTTTTAAGCCATAGAGTACATTTTGTGTCCAAAACCGAAATGTCTTTTTGCTTGAAATGCCTCATTATATTTTGCGTAAGACGGAATTTTCGACGCTCGTTTACTGACATTGGAGTTTCTTCTTCTTTAGAAAGACATGGGTGCCTAAGCAGGTTCGGCAACTTCTTGTGGTATGTAGAAGTGGCAACTCGCCTCAATGACACTTGGAATCCATTTCCTTGTTGCCAGCTATTATTTGATTGTTTGAAATTTTGCCTCTTTGAAAAAGAAAATTTAGACAGAATCTGGTTTATTATGTCTTTAACTATATTGTCAGGTATTTTCAACATCAAAACAAGTCATTCAGTGCCACAATACAGCTAACAAAGCAACAAGGGAGTTCCGACATGAAAGAAAAAGATTGATCTGACGTCCAGGCTTTGCGTCGCATCACTCAAATGGTTTACGAGCTCAAGTTACAACAAGGTGTCGTCCGTATATACCTGATCGATGGTCATCTCGCTCACGTGTTTACAAGGTAGAAGGATGTCTCTAGACACGGAGCGTAAGGAGCTGCTGTTGAAAACGCTGATGGAGCTGGGGGAGGATGACCGTCAGTCCTTCAACAGATTTAAGTTATGGTAAGCCATGAAAAGTTGTCGTTCACAGATACCCAATCCATGGTCATCTCGCTCATGCGTTTACAGGGTGGAAGGATGTCTCTGGACACCGAGCATAAGGAGCTGCAATTGGAAACGCTGTTGCTGCTTCTAGTGCTCAGTTAAGGTATAGTTGCACAGGGCTTATCGATTGCGCCGAAGCCATGAGAGCGATCAATTCATAATGAGAAAAAAAGAAAACAATTCAAAGGAACGTGCGACCTAGGAAACAATTTGGAAAGTAGTAGAGTCAAAAGTACATATATGTGCTGGAAAATGTATTGAAGTAAAAAGTACCTCTTCATATTTGTACTTAAGTATAAATACGCCAAAATGCACATAGGTATAGTAATGAAAAACTACTTTTCCTTCGTTACATTCGACCACTGCTAAGAGGAATGAAAACCTGACATCTGTGTTTTGCGTCACATCACTCAAACGGTTTATGAGCTCATGTTACAATAAGTCAAAACAAGTTGTCGTCCGCAGATACGTGTTCGACGGTCACCTCCCTTAAGCGTATAATCTCAAGGATGGCTCTGGACAGCAGACGGAAGGAGCTGCTGTGGAACACGCTGATGGAGCTGGGGGAGGACGACTTTGAGTCCTTCAGGTTCCACACGGCCCTGCCTAGAAGGGTGCGTGAAAACACCCGCCTTGAGTACATAGCTGACAAGCTCTTGATTAAGCACGGCGAGAACACTCTGGATGAGACCGTGAAGATTCTGGAGAAGATCGGGAACAACGAATTGGCCGAGAAGCTGCGCAGCGACGTGCTGGAAATAAAAGGTTAGTCCCCAACATACAGTAGCTTCCCGTGGTAGAAAGCAGGTGACTTGAAAACTGTGGAAGTTAACCATGAAACAACCCGTAGCAAAAATGTTGTTGCTCATCTATTTCCCAATATCACCTCCTGAGACATAACTATTGCTTCTCATTCATTTTGTGATCATTTGTTGCTGCTCTGTTTCTCCTAAGAGGCCCTTAGGAACAATAGATAGACTTTGTTTCTCGTTGTCATCTAAGACATATCTGAGAATGGTGAGCTCTCATCAAAATCTCATCAATAGCTCTTCCTCATCTCATTTATTTCTTTGGAATGCATCACCGGAGCAATAGATGAGGTCATTTTGAGGCACACATGCCCACAACCCCCCCCCCCCCCCCCCCCCAAAAAAAAAAAAAACGGCGCAAACATGCCTTGTTTCCCATATTTTTACTCCAAAATCATCAAATGTCATGAACTTTTATTTTCCAAATCTCTTACATTTTTGAAAGTGTCATCACCAGCTAAAGTCAAAGAATTTCACATGCCAAATACGGATAATCACAAAAATTGCTTGATGACTGCTAAACTATAAATCTCAGTAAAATTTTGAAAACTGGTCATAAAAATTCAACGTCTTAGCTTCGATTTGACATGTTGCACATCGAGACTGAGCAAATGAGCACGGTGTCATTTACATTTCAAAAATGGCACTATTTGACAATAGTTTTTCAACAATCCACATTATTGTCACAAAAATTGAAAAGTCACACTTTCTATTCATTTTAATGAAATGAAACGTCATCTTTTAAATCCGGGAGTGGTCTGTTCATGCTGCTGGCTCTACCTCTCGCTCTCTCAGCCTTTGGAGCTAGTGCTGTATTGGTCGAGAACGATTCGTTCTTTTTGAACGAATTGTTTGGAGGATTGATACCGAACTAATCACCTTCTGCACTGATTAGTTCTTCAGGAAGTTGGGACTTGCGTAGGAGGGAGTTGAGAAAACGGCAGCGTCTGATATCGCGCACAACCAATCAGACGCCAGTCTCATAGTGGGCAGGGGAGGGAGCGGAAATGGAATCAGAGCGTCTGTCACTCACTTCCACGTGTGGCCAATAAGCAGCCAGCGTGCAGGCAGGGGGCAAGACTGAGTTATGTCACTTCCCGTTCACTTCGTCGGTCCTCCGGCTCCTGACCGACATTGCTGCTAACTTGACTTCTCAGTCACGCAGTGAACGAGTCAAAAATGAAAGGAAAAAACTTAATATGGAGCCTATCATGTGCTGCTCAAACACACAAAAACACCACGCAAACCTAGTGAGCATGGTTTAGTGTACTACTTTTCTCAACAGACTCGGGACTAGGACATCCTATCAAAATTACAGTAGTTTAAAACTCTTTCGCCAGTAGCTTCGAGGCAAGCCAAAGCTGAGCTGCGGACGCGTCACGGCAGCGCAGTTGGGAGAGAAATGTCAACCTGTGAAGGCTTCATGGCAGCAATATTCACCTCATCTGTGTACAGCAGTGGTGTCCAAACTATTCCACATAGGGCCGCAGTGGGTGCGGGTTTTTGTTCAAACCCATCATAAGGACAACCTTTCACCAATCTGGTGTCTCTCAAGCGTAATCAGTTGATTGCAGTCAGGTGCTGCTTGTTTTCGCACAAACTTCATTGGTTAAACTGTCTGTGCTCGATTGGTAGGAACAAAAACCAGGACCCACAGCGGCCCTTGAGGACAGGTTTGGACACCCATGGTGTACAGGAAAATGACTACCGTATTTTTCGGACTATAAGTCGCAGTTTTTTGTTTGTTGTTGTTGTTGTTTGTTTGTTTTTAGTTTGGCTGGGGTGCGACTTATACTCTGTAGTGATTTATGTGTGAAATTATTACCACATTATTATATCATTTCACATGTTATTTTGGTGTTTTGGAGTGACACTGATGGTTTGGTAAACTTGTTAGAATGTTCTTTATGCTATAGTCATGTGAATAACTCTTAATAGCTATGTTATTTTCACATACCGGTTCGCATTTCGTTGTTCATGCATCATGTAACATTATCATAATATAAACTTATTCAGCATGTTGTTCTCTATTGTATTTTTATTAGGGCTGTCAAACGATTAAAATTTTTAATCGAGTTAATTACAGCTTAAACATTAATTAATCGTAATTAATCGCAATTCAAACCATCTATAAAATATGCCATATTTTTCAGTAAATTATATATATATATTCTGTAAAATAAATTGTTGGAATGGAAAGATAAGACACAAGATGGGTATATACATTCAACATACGGTACATAAGGACTGTAGTGGGCATTTCTCTCTACTGTCATTTAAATCTGTCTATGCTGTCCTCACTCCGAAGCGTCTACTTTTTCCAAAGCTAGACAGCTAGTGAACGACGCCTTAATAATAAGACTTCTTCCTTTTTCATCATATTTATTAATAAAATGGCCTCAAACTATTGTCCTCTTTAGACCGTCATAAAACTACAAAAAAAAGTACACAAGCATTGCATTAGGAACAACGTTAGCTCAGCACGCTATACAGGTTCACTAAACATAAACAAAAAGTGTCTCATACAAAATATATAACATTTCGCTTACTAACATAATATGTACATTCTTTACAACAACCATACTTCCGGACAAATCTTGTCCAAGGATCATATAAGCACAACATTACAACGTAGGCGTCAGCCCGAGATGTCATGCAGCCATATTGAACTAGCAAGAAAACAATAAAGCATGTCGCAAAGCGACCACAAGAGTTCGCTGTTAGAAAGCACAAAAAGCCTTGCTGTAAAACTTACTAAAAGGCAGAATATTTGTCTGAGCGGGGCATGTGCGTTAATTGCGTCAAATATTTAAACGTGATTAATTTAAAAAATTAATTACCGCCCGTTAACGCGATAATTTTGACAGCCCTAATTTTTATTTTAAATTGCCTTTCAAGATTACATATCTGTTCTATGTGTTTGATTTTATCAAGTAAATATCCCCCCAAAATGCAACTTATACTTTGGTGTGACTTATGTTTTTTTCCTCTTAGTTGGGCATTTTATGGCTGGTGCGACTTATAGTCCGAAAAATACGGTATTTAGTATGATCAGCATAATACTGATTTGCAATGAAACAGTATATGGTGGAAAAAACTCAGGTGACTTGAAGTTCCGCTCTGAGACCCTCAATTTGGCCAAATTTCAAAGTTGTCCGATATGCATGTGTGATACATCATTGGAAAGCTTAAAATCTCAATTTTCTGAAAGAAGAAAAATTTTGGACAGGAGGGCATTTTTCAAAGAAAAATGTTTTTTAAACAGAAAAACCCTATCTGGAGGCGAGAGCAGAATTACAGATGCCATGATTTTAACAAGATATTATCGCGTACTTACAGTACCTTGTTTCGATCCAAAAACTCCATGTCGCATGTATCACTGAGTGTCAAAACACAGTTGTGAATGCCCACAGTTGGATTTTTGGGGTATTTTATGGGTGAAAAATGGCAGTATAACAAGGGTCGCGATACAGAAATCGCAGACATCAAGGAGTGGTCGAGATTTTCTTTTTCATAAATTTACCCCTTTAAACGTTTTTTTTTTTCTTTCTCAATTTTTTTTTGTTTGGATCGATTATTTATCATTTAACGTAAAACAACAAAACATATAACAACAACAAAAATACCATTAAGCGAGTCATGTGGTAGATATGCGTGACTTTTTTACAGACGCCATTTTTTTCATTGCGACGTCATTTGTTTTAAAGTTTAAAATGTGCGGGTGAATAATTTTTTAAAGTCGTTTTTTTTTTATAAAGGAAATATTAGACATCAATGAACGATTCAAAGCTAAAAATAACATAAATTTGGAATAATAAATATAATTAACGACCTTAGTTTTATGACTGGGTTAAAACAAAGGTGGTTGCCCGACGTCTGTAAACGGGGGTTTTCAGGGTAGAACGGACAAAATAAAAATAGTTCGGGTCTTATGCGCCATGAATCTGCTATGGCAACATACAGACATATTGTTCTATCAAACACAACAGTTGTTTTGGCTTAAAATACAGCAGTTTCTTTTAAAGAGGAGTGACAGAGCAGAAACTGATTTTTCAGTCTTGTCTGTTTTCCGCAGAGACATGTCATTTTTCCACCTGAGTGTTTTAATTTTTTTTTTTGTATCAGAGTATGTCGGGTGTTGGTCGGTTGGTCTGTCCAGCCCGTGCCACTCAAGCACCCGAAAACAACGCAGGCGGGCACAGTTAACGTCGCAATATGTCTCCATTTGTCTTAACAGACTAACGAGAGTGGAAAGGCGACCTTGTAAAGAGCAAACAATTATTTCTCGTCAGCATTTGACAATCTGAGATGAGGGGACAACAGAGGAGCTGAATGGATTATTTATTTAGTAATACCACTGAAAAAAATGATATTTCAGTACGGTCATCTTAATACTGATTTGCAATGAAACTGTTTTATATGAAATTTAGTGTTGTTTTCATTTCAGAGCAACACATTTGACAACCAGCTATTTACACTTTAGTTTTAATGAAGTTACCTAGTGATGAGCATAGAAACAAAAACAACAAGCTTGAGGTAAATACGATGTGTTGGTCGTACCATTATTAGAAATTAAAATTTCCAATTTCTCTTTTTATATGCGTGACAGCAAGCGTGTCAGGCAGGCTGGTAGCGGCAAGATTGTATATGTTATCGAGATCGTGCAGGAAAAAGTCTGTGCGCCCCCGCACCCATTCCCCAAAAAAGAAAATGTTTAACCGTGTCCTAAATCAAAATGCAAAAACGAGACATAACTTTGATCCCACAGAAATATGACAGACGACACGGAAATTCTCCCTCGCTATTGCAGCGGGGCGCGGAGTCAGATGAGGCGGCGAAAACAGAATGATATAGTCTGTCACTCACTTCTGAATCTACGACGAGCGGCCAATGAGGAGCCTGCGTGCAAGATGGGGCGGGACCAAGCAATGCCACTTCCCGTTCAGTTGTATTGCTAACGCTAAGCGGTCTTTGATGATTCGTTTGGCAACGTAACTTCCCGTTCACTGACCAAACGATTCATTCGGGCGGGTGTGGGTGGGGAGATGAGGAGGCGAAGGATTTGTTGAACGATTTGTTTGAACGAGTCTTTTGACTGAACGAACCGGAATGGATTCGTTTCCTCAAGTGAATGACATATCCCGTCAGTACTTGGAGCTTTGGCAGAGGGTCGATCTGAAACATGAAACAAAATATATATTCTATTGTTAACAAATAGCCATTTGCAAACTATTTTTAAATTCACACATGAGTATCACATAAAAGTCAAATATAATAATGTAACGTCAAAATCTATCAATAAATATTTAGGTGTGGAATGGAACTGTTTTGTCCTAAACTGCTGTCTCTTCTGCTTTCTTTCAGACGCCAACTTCTCCGTCCACGATGACAATCAGATTGCCAGATTGAAGAGGGAGCTCCAAGACAACCTGCAGCGTTTATACAGGTTTGCTTCTGAGGGCAACACCGAGCGCTGGCAGCAGCAGCCCCTGGAGGACGTCTACACGGAGCTAGACATCACCTACGGGGCAGACGTCAGCCCAGACGGGCGGCATGAGGTCCTCCAGATGGAGACGTGTAACGCCGCGGCCAAGCTGTCTATCCTGCCGTGCGACATCTTCAAAAGCCCCGACGGGAACCGGCGACCGATACGCACGATGCTCACCGTCGGCTTCGCGGGAATAGGAAAAACCTTCCTGATTCAAAAGTTTGTGTCGGACTGGGCCAGCGGTAGTACTAACCAGGATGTGGACTTCATATTTCCTTTCACCTTCCGCGAGTTAAACATGGAGAAAGGGGAGAGCTTTACGTTGGCCGAGCTGATCCAAACTTTTGTCTGCGGAGACAGGCACATGAGTGAGCGACTGAACAATATATTTGTCGGCCTGCAAACTTCTGGGAAGCGGGACTTTGAAAGCAGCGGGATCAAGATCTTGTTTATCCTCGACGGACTGGACGAGTGCAACTTCAAAATCGACTTGAAGAAAGTGAGGAAAGTGGACATGGACGTGAGGGAAAGCTACCCGCTGGAGGTACTTCTGGCGTATCTCATCAAAGGGAACCTGCTTCCGTGCGCCAGGGTTTGGATCACCACGCGGCCCGCGGCAGCCCGCGATATCCCCGCCGACCTCATCGACAGCCGAACAGAGGTGGGAGGATTCAGTGATTCCCGGAAAATGGAGTACTTCAGGAAAAGGTTCCCAAATGAGGAGCGCGTCACTGAGCACATTCGGAAATCTCGCACCATCTTCATCATGTGCCATTTTCCCATCTTCTGCTGGCTCACCGCCACAGTTCTTCAGGTTCATTTGGACAAAGGGAAGGAGGGAGAGCTTCCCACAACGCTGACTGACATGTACTCGGCATTTATTGGTCACCACCTGGAAAACTCCAAGGAGAGAAATACAGCGGAGTACATCCCTGACGTGAAAGCGCTCGCCAAGCTGGCCTTTGACCACACCATGAATCAGCGTCAGATCTTCTACGAGAAAGACCTGGTGGACAGCTGCTTTGATTACAGCCATGCAGCAAAACACTGCGGTTTATTCACAGAGGTCTTTAAGGAGGTCCATCCGCTCAAAAGCAAGAAACAAAAGATGTTTCAGTTTATCCACCTGACCATCCAGGAGTATCTGGCCGCACTGTACGTAAAGATGTGTTTCTTCCACGACAACAAGAACGTACTGGATACATCAAGATGGAAAAAATTGTTCATGTCTATTAAGCGGAAGACAATCACTGAGGTCCACAAGTCAGCTCTCCAGAAAGCCTCGGAAAGTGAAGGAACTCTGGACATGTTCCTCCGCTTCCTCGTTGGCCTTTCATTGCAGTGCAACCAGGAAATAGTGGGGGCGCTGCTGAAGGTTCCTCATGACTGGGAGCAAAGCAAGTCAAAGACGGTCAAGTTGATACAGAAAAGGATCAAACGAAACACTCCAGAAAAGAACGTCAACTTGTTCTACTGTCTAAACGAGCTGAAAGACAACTCCTTACTGAAGCAGATCCAGCATCAACTAGTTTCAGGACGTTTGTCCTGGCGTCAAATGTCAAATGATATGTGGTCGGCCCTGGCCTTCTTCTTACTTACGGACGACGAAACCATGAAGTCCTTTGATCTTCGCCGCTACTCCCCATCGCCTTTGGGACTCAAGAAGCTTCTGTTGGTGGTCAAGGCTTCTCAAAAATCAGAGTAAGTTCTCTAAAGTGAAATGAAGTGGATTCCAAAAGCACAATGGCAAATCCAAGAAGAAGTCCACAAAACACAAAGAAAACAACTAAAAATTATGAAACAATCAAAAATCACAAAAAAGATGGATTAAAAAAAAACAAAAAACTAATACAAATCTCACACACACAAAAACAAATTAAAACACAATTGCTTGTCAGAAGACGCCACAACAAATCGGAAAACAAAACAATATCACCTCATTCACTCCCAAAAATGTGTTCATAAATTTTTGGAACACTTAAGTTTACTACCAAAACGTATAGAAACAAGAATTGAGGATTTTTAACTGATCATAACTGAAGAACGGAAAAGTGTAGCAAAACTTCTTTTACTGATGAAAGATTGGGATCGACTTGTTCTTTTATGTGTAGCCATGAAACCCAATATTCTGTAGTGCTTGACAGATCAGCCAAAATCATTGTAAATGAACAAAAAGCCATGGTTTCTGAAAAATGTCTGGGAACCAGAAATGGTTGGCACTGATGGCGAAGTTGACTCGTGGCTGTTTGGACGAGAGGAAAGATAACTTTATAACCACGTCTATTGCTACTTTTGAAGTGATGAGGACAGTGTGATTCATTGCAAAGACTTCATGTTATTACTCGAGATGAACACATTTAATTGTTGCCTAACCCTAATTTTAATGTGTGTAATGCTCCAACTAAGTCAGTGACATCAGCAAATACGGTAAGAAATTGCAAACAAAAAGCTGGGTCAGTGTAACAGGTTTACCTAAAGTTCACCCTGAAACAGTAGGAAATCCAACATCTTGAAAAATCTCAAATGGGTCAAAATTTGGATTAAATCAAATCTATAATCTTGAGGGGAAAAAAACAAAAGACGACCATTCACACATCATGGTTGTACGAGATGAACATCCTTCTTGACGACATCCAAAACAAACACTGCCTCCATCAAGCACAAGTAATGTTGGTGATATTATCACGGGAAAAGAAAATGCAAAATGTCTTAGGATTTTGTCATTTGCTCTTTATTTTGTTGTTGTTTTGTTTTGTATCTTGAAATAAAATCTACTATTATTCAAAGCACCATACTAAAGTCAGCAGATGTTAGGTTTGGCTCACTCTCACGACTTCCTCCTTCCTGTGTTCTCCAGTCTAAGTGAATGTTATCTGGACAAAGGCAGCTGTCACCTGCTGGCTTCCGTTCTCAGTTCTCCATCCAACCTGAGGCATCTGAATCTGGGCTGGAACCATCTGTCGGACGAGGGGGTGGAGATCCTCTCGAAAGGACTGGCCAGTCCACACTGCAACTTAGAAGTCCTCAAGTAAGGAACTTTTCCACTGAGAAATCTACCTCCAGTTCATACTCTTCCTTGGATACGGTTGACTTATCTAATGAGATACTGCTGCAACCAGCCAACAATAAGGGCCAAAATATACCAGACGCGTCTTCGGTCCGGGTCTTGCAAGATATAGCGCTGAACCCAATCCGTTTCCATTTTATCCTACTGTTCAAAGTATAGAGGCCGCGTCAGTGCTCCAGACTGACTGCGGACCATCTCCGGCGTGTCAGAACCGGCCGGATGGTTTAGACTCTTTTCTATTTTTGCCGGACACGCATCCGTCAAAATGGGCAGAGCAAGGCCTGGAATCAAAAGCCCAGTTGCTTATTCACGGTAAAAACACCTGCAAACATGGACAAAAGCTTCATCGTGGATGTCACAATGTGATTCATGATGCAGCAGATCATTAAAAAGGAAGCTGCAGCAGAAGCTATGAGGATTGACGGTGAGTTATTATGCAAGGTATGTAATTTAAAACAGAAATAGTGCCACAAACTCATAGTAAAAGCAAATAAATTCAGGAAAAATTGTTCAGTCCGCCTCTCTCTCTGCTTCTCTGATGAGTACAGACTCCGTGTGTTTGTCGTTGTTTATAATGCCACATTTGCGTGCCCAATTACCCGTGGGCTCTTGACGGGATGGAATTGCCGGACCGCAGCTGTGCGCAGCCACTTTTTTTTTTTGCCAATTTTTGACATACTGCGTAGTGCGTAGTCAACGCGGCCAGTATATTTTGGCACTAAGGCAGTCGCAATTTTATTTTGATTAGAACCTCCACCAATTTAACCAGGTTCCTTTCCCGACTTCAGGCAATTATCTCATTTTCATTCCAAAAAAAAATTTTTTCCCGCCAAGTTTACATAATTTTTCATTCCTCGAAAATTTAGTTGAACGCTTTTGAAGGCCTGAATTTTCACAAAATCCATTTCATGACTTTCAATGCTTTTTAATCACGCGAATAAACCGTGTATTAGTCAAGGACAAGGCAGACATGATTGTCATGCCTTTGTATGAAAATGATAAAGATATAATAAGTTAGTTAAAATTGTAAAACTTAGTTAAAAAATAAATATTGTTGTCTAAAGGTTTCATCTGAAAAGCGTTGGGAGTGAGACCTATCCTTTTCTAGCAAAAGTGCATATATGTTGAGGACCAGAGCATCTGTCGCATTGAGTGATCTTAGACACCAACCTTTTTTCCTCATTTCAAGCACGTTTCTCAGCGCCTGTGAGGCTTAAAGGTAACATCGACGAACTTGCTCTGCCAGCTAAGCCTAGGCTAACCTTCGTCTTTGTAAGTTTTTACTTAGTTTTTATATTGAGTTTGAAAGAAAAATGTATTTTTCTCTTTGAGGCGAACTTTTTCACTATCCATTGATTTCACTGAGACATTCTGTTGTGTTTCTGCTAAGCTACTCACACGTTGGAAGATATTATTGTATTACATTTTGAATGTATTCATTTGTATTTTAGTTATTTGAGACCTCCATAAACCCAAGAAAAGTACGCCTTGTCTCTGGAGAGTTTCATTTTTTGGTTCGCTGGCTGTAGAGCAACACATGTCACGTGTTGTGAGGACAGCTCAACGATCAGAACCTTCATCACTTTAACCAGGTTCCCTTCTCGACTTCAGGCAATTATCTCATTTGTTACAGGCTGCTCCGCTGCAGAATCACCAGTAAAGGATGTGTTTCATTGGCTGAGGCACTCAAGTTAAACCACTCCCATCTCCAAGAGCTGGACCTCACCAGGAACGATCTGTCGGATGAAGGGGTTGAGATCCTCTCGAAAGGACTGGCCAGCCCACACTGCATCATAAAAATCCTCAAGTAAGAAGGTCCTTCAGTTCGTAATCTTCAATGAATCTGGTCAACTAATCAAAAGAATCAATGATGCCGTTAGCAGCAACTCTAATAAAATTTGTAATAATAATAAATGAATAAAAAAATCCTGTCAAGTTTACATAATTTTTAATGCCTCAAACATGGAGTTGAATGCTTTTTAAGGCCTGGATTTTCACAAAGAAACGGTTAATGAGTTTAGATCATTTTTAATGACGCCCATCAACCCTGTATTAGTCAAGGAAAAGGCAAACACGATGTTACTTTGAGCAAACATTCACCACTTTTACTGGGTTCCCTTCTTCATGCAATTATCTCATTTGTTGCAGGCTGGAAGAGTGCAAGATCACACGGCAAGGATGTTTTTCACTGGCTGAGGCACTGAAGGTAACCCCCTCCCATCTTCAAGAGCTGGACCTGACCTGGAACGATCTGTCGGGTGAAGGGGTCGAGATCCTCTCAAAAGGACTGGCCAGCCCAAACTGCATCTTAAAAGTCCTCAAGTAAGGAGGTCCTTCAGTTTGTAATCGTCCATGAATCTGGTCAACTAATCAAAAGAATTACTGCTGCTGTTAGCAGCAACTCTAATAAATTATGTAATTTAAAAAAAAAATCTCATCAAGTTTACATAATTTTAAATCCCTCAAACATGTAGTTTAATGCTTTTTAAGGTCTGAATTTTCACAAAGAAACAGTTAATGACTTTAAATGCTTTTTAATGACCCACATCAACCCTGTATTAATCGAGGAAAAGGCAGATACAATGTTAATTCCAGCAGATCCTTTATCACTTTAACCAGGTTCCCTTGTGGACTTCAGGCAATTATCTCATTTGTGGCAGGCTGTCATGGTGCAGCATCACGAAGAAAGGATGTGTTTCATTGGCTGAGGCACTGAAGGTAACCTCCTCACATCTTCAAGAGCTGGACCTGAACGGGAACAATCTGTCGGATGAAGGGGTTGAGATCCTCTTGAAAGGACTGGCCAGCCCACACTGTATCATAAAAGTGCTCAAGTAAGGAGCTCTAAGAGTTCATAATCTTACATGGATCCTGTTGACTATTCAAAGGAATCACTGCCGCTATTACCAGCAACTCTCATAAATTATGTCCAAAAAATGTTTTAACTGTCAAGTTTCCGTAAAGTTTAATGCCTCAAACATTTAGTTTAATGCTTTTTAAGGCTTTAATTCTCACAAAAAACAGTTGAGTTAGGATGCTTTTAAAGGACACCCATCAACCCTCTATTAGTCAAGGAAAAGGCAAACATGATGTCACTTTGAGCAAAGATTCACCACTTTTACCGGGTTCCCTTCTTCATGCAATTATCTCATTTATTGCAGCCTGACAATGTGCAAGATCACAAAGCAAGGATGTGTTTCATTGGCTGAGGCACTGAAGGTAACCTCCTCCCATCTTCAAGAGCTGGACCTGACCGAGAACAGTCTGTCGGATGAAGGGGTTGAGATCCTCTCGAAAGGACTGGCCAGCCCAAACTGCATCTTAAAAGTCCTCAAGTAAGGAGTTGTAACAGTTCGTAATCTTCCATGGATCCTGTTAACTAATCAAAGGAATCACTGCACAGCAGCTCTCATAAATTATGTAAAAAAAAAAAATTAAAAAAAAAGTTTTTTTTTTTTTTAACAGTCAAGTTTCCCTAAATTTAATTCTTTTAGGGGGTGGCATGACTCAGTAGCTGTCCCCCAACCCAGAGGATGTGGGTTCAGTTCTCTCCTCTGATGAACTCAGCTAAGTATCCTTGAGCAAGATATTGATCCCCACATTGCTCCTGGTGCTGCGTCACCAGTAGGTGGATGGCTTTGAGAGCCTTGAAAGGTGGAAAAGCGCTATACAAATATAACAGCATTTTAAATGCTTTTTAAGTTCTGGATGTTCATACAAAAAAGGAGTTTTAATGCTTTTTAATCCCCCTCATCAAACCTGTATTAGTCAAGGAAAAGGAAGACACAATGTTACTTTCAGCAGAACCTTCATCACTTTACGCAGGTTCCCTTCTTGACTTCAGGTAATTATCTCATTTGTTGCAGGCTGTCATGGTGCAGCATCACGAAGAAAGGATGTGTTTCATTGGCTGAGGCACTGAAGGTAACCCCCTCCCATCTTCAAGAGCTGGACCTGACCTGGAACGATCTGTCGGGTGAAGGGGTCGAGATCCTCTCAAAAGGACTGGCCAGCCCAAACTGCATCTTAAAAGTCCTCAAGTAAGGAGGTCCTTCAATTCGTCATTTTTCGTGCATCTGGTCGAGTAATCGAAAGAATCACTGCTGCGATTAGCATAACTAGAATCAATTATGTTAAAAAATAAAAATCCTGCCAAGTTTACATAATTTGAAATGCTTTGACACATTTAGTTTAATCCTTTTTAATTTTCACAAAATCCATTTAATGACTTAATGCTTTTTAATGACCCGCATCAATGACCCGCATCAACCCTGTATCAGTCAAGGAAAAGGCAGACACCATGTTACTTTCAGCTAGAGGCGCACGATAATTCTCGGTCCGATAATAGGAAAATATGACGTCATCCCAATAAATCCCATAACAATATATTTTATCGGGCCTATTCATAATATTTTTGGCACATTGTCGGATTGGGATGTATGCGTTGGTTTCCATTCCTGTTTTGCCAGTATGCAGTTTTATTACTGTTCTAGAGGCCGCATTTTTCCTTCACTGAGTTATAAACCTTACTATGGCAATTTGCAAATGTTTGCACTTTACAGTGTTATGTTTACAAGTTCTCGAGAAGTCTTTTGATTCTTGATATCTAATTGCCAGGTTAAGAAAGTTGTTCCATGGACCAAGACGACAGAAGTCTCCTCTCCTGTTGCACGAAATGTTTTATCTGCTGACAAAGCAGAATACCTGTTGGGTTTATGTTTGTTATGCATCGGTGTTCATTGTTCAGGGGAACACATCGGCAATGATATTGACTGATTGTGATTGACTCAAATTATATTTATAATTATATATTTATTATAATTTTTTGAAAAATTAATATGGACAGTTTATTTGGAGTCAAAACTGTTCTTGTCTTTGTTTTGTTCATTATAATAATGTTCATGTCATCATCAAAATTCTTGTTCAGTAAAGGCAAAACCATTTTTGAATCAACCACTAGTATTTTTGACCTACATTTGTTCAAAAACACAGGTGAATATACATTGAAAAAATGTATATATATTATCGGATATTGTATCGGTATCGGCCTTGAGGAGCAGGAAGTTATCGGTTTCAAAAAATGGATATCGTGCACCCCTACTTTCAGCAGAACCTTCATCACTTTAAGCAGGTTCCCTTCTTGACTTAAGGGAATCATCTCATTTGTTGCAGGCTGTCAGAGTGCGGGATCGCAGATAAAGGATGCATTTCATTGGCCAAGGCTCTCAAGTTAAACCCCTCCCATCTTCAAGAGTTGAATCTCAGCAAAAATCAAATAGAGGAAAAAGAAAAGAAGGTCTTATTGGAGATCAAGGAGGATCCCAGCTTTAGCCTGAAGACTGTCGAGTAAGATCTAAACAATGTTGCTTATCAGAGTGTAAATTCATGTTCAATACCTATTGTTTGTGTCTTTCTTCAGATTTAACGACTAGGAATAAGAACAACGTTTGGTCCTTGGCGTCAAGAAGGGCGAGTCATTCCAAATGTTCATTATTAGAAGACGTCGAGTCCATTTGATCTCCTTCAGATTTAGACCAGGTGTCGGCGCTATGGGCTAAGCGGTCTCGCTCACAGAATTCGAGGAGTTCGTCGTCGGGTTCTTTGCAGCCACATGGAGGTGGAGTTCACGGGGAAGGTCTACGACGTTCCCACCAAACAGCTGGCAGTTTTTTTCATCCATTTGTACTGGGAGGGGCTGTCCAAAAGGATTGGACTTTGAGCACTGTCAATGGCAGCCAATGAGTCAATGAGCCAATGAGAAATCGTTATTTATCGGTATCGGATTTGCGCGTGTGTAAATGCTGGGTTGTGAAGAACATGACGTGCTCCTATTTTGAAATGTTCACCGGAAGTATGTTCGCTAAACCGCTAACAGGAAGATTTACACTCCGCAAAAATGGTAAAATTTTTTACATTTGACTGGAAATTGCATCCAAAAGCAGCACATCGTGGCATTTTCCTTTGCGTGTTTAGGCAGCAATAAGCAACTGTTTAACACGCTACACATTTGGAAAGATACCAATTACGTCATCATTGCGAGCCCGCAAACCATGGCGCCAACTAACGGTCAAAATATGGACTAAATATTTTAAAATATTGCTATTGATTTAACATTTTATGTGTTTCAAACAACATATTTTAGTACAAGAGAACAATTGTGGTTTATTAGAGCCTACAAGTATTTAAGTTAGAGGATCACTCTAAAAATGTTCTACTCGGATATACACTATTCACATAAGTCACCCTTTTTGACTTCAAAATGGCGAATTTCGCCAAATGGTGAGAGATTTTCATGCCTGAATATAAATTAACTCAACTTGTCTTGATGAAATTTCTCAAAATAAAAGCATTTCAAGTACTGCCTTTTTCTCGACTGAAAAGCATCGCTTGAAGAAAGCCAATCGAAATGAATCCACGAGATGTACCATTCCACCCCTCCTGTTTACAGTAACTAGGCCTGTTCGGGCACTGCAGCAGGCCTGCGTGTTTTTTATTTTATTTTTTTCCCCAGTCATTAGTACTCATTCTACTCAGCTGTTCTGCACACCTGATTATCATCATAGCTTCTCTACTTAGACCCCATATATGGCGGAAAACACTCAGGTGACTTGCTCTGAGACCTCCGATTTGGCCAATTTTCAAAATTGTCCGATATGCATGTGTGATACATCATTGGAAAGCTTAAAATCTCAATTTTCTGGGGGAAGAAATATTTTGAACAGGAGGGCATTTAAAAAAAAAAAAGAAAACATTTTAGCAGCAAAACCCTATCTGGAGGTGAGAGCATGAAAGAGCAGAATTAAAGATGCCATGACTGTAACGAGATATTATCGCGTACTTACCTTATTACGATCCATAAACGCCATGTAGCATGTATCAGTTGCCACGTTTACATGGAGCCAAATATTCCAATTACAATCGGTTTAGATGTTCAAACCGAATAAATGTGTTCCATATAAACACCTCATTCGGAATGAACAGGCCCAAACCGAATGGAATTTCATTCCGTTTCACAGGGGTGGAATATTCCTTTTCCCAAACCGATTAGAAGTAAAATTATATCATGTAAACAGGGAAGCGGAATGGTGTCTGGTTGCGTTCTTTCTGCACATGCTCCGTACTGACGTGGTGCGTCACTTGGTGACGTAAGTAACGTCACTTGCAACATGGCTTCCAAGCACAGCGCACCTAATTGGAGTCCGGCGGAAAGTTTGTATTTGATTCAAACTTTAAAAGAATTTAATATAATTGCTCGCTTGGACGGGCGCAAAACGAGGAACAGTGAACTATTTAAAGAAGTTCACGAGAAGTTACACAAAGCCGAAATAGACCGGAGCGTTGACCAAATTAGAAACCGGTGGAAAACGCTGAAAACCGGCTACCACAAGGCAAAAGAGCAAAACAACAGAAGCGGATACGACCCCACAAACTTTCCGTTCTTCGAGCCGATGGACGAAGTGATAGGAGGACGACCACTGGCCAACGTCGATGTACACGGCGTGGACGTGGGTTTTGAGGAGGAACTGTGTGATGGGGTCAGTTCTTCTCTGAACGCTGCTCCGGACGCTGAAACCAACGTTTGCATATCTGGTAAATGTAGCTTTCAACACAGCCTCACTAACCATCGATATGTTGTTAGCTAAACCAGTCAGATAAACTTATGTTATTTATCCATTAAGCGCTACAGCTGCCTGTTATGTTTAAGTATAATGTGTACTGTCTTTCTTGTATCACAACGGCCTCGTCAGCTTTTATTATTTAATATTTTTCCTCACAACATTCTCGAGACAACAAACACAACAGCATGGAGGGGGCTGAGGAGAATACAGAGGCTAGTGAGGACAGCACCTCCCAGACCAGCGATTCGACTGTGCCACGGGCTGTAAAAAAGAGTAAGTTATATTCAAAGTAATCAGTTACAGAGCATGGTTAAATGGATCACATACTGGCACGTTTGGCTGTTTGTGCCAAAGAACTCTGCTGGGACTTTGTGTTGTTTGTGTTGAAATTCATAATTAATAGCCGAAAAACACAAGTGAAATGCTCAAACTCTCTTTTACAGAAACCCAATCAAAGACCACATCTAGCTATGAGAGAGTCTTGCTCACTTGGTCTGCTCATCAACAGGCCTTTATGGAGAGGATGCAAGCATCTCAAAATCAGTGGTACAAGCAACAGCGGGTGGAAAGTCATCGGCAGGAAGAGAGAATGCTCTCGAAATTCCTTGAAGAAAGTTCACGCTCTAATGAGCGACTCTTGGGGCATCTGTTTGACGGTCTTCGGGCTATCCTCCCACATTCCTCACAGGCACAATTTCAGTATCCTCATACTCACTCATACTCACTGCCACCATATGCAACACCCCAGCATCCTTATCCACAGTCCACACACCCATACTCACAGCCCACACACCCATACTCACAGCCCCAACATTTCAATCCACGGCCAGATGACTCAGAATACACCCTACCAGACCTTGATTAATCACTACAGTTAAGATGACAAATGAGCGAATTTCCCCAAGTTCAAAATGGGTCAATATTTTTGTCTTCGATATAAATGTTAAACATTTTAATTATGTAACTATATTGTGAAAAAACTTATGTTTACTTAAAAAAAATGTCGCCTTATAAAATACATAATTTCAGGGTAGTTTGAGTTTACTTCAACAAGAAAGCTCAAACATGTTCATATTTTTTCTTTACAAGAAAGGCTGTTCAGAAATGTTATGAGTTCTATGTTGAACAAACATGTTAACTTTAAATATGTCCGCTGTTAAAGACATTAACATTTGTTTTCTTTAAGAAAAAACACTGGAGTTGTGTTTGTGGCTACTTTAACAATTTTTCTATGACCGAAGTTGAACAAACCTATGTTTACTTGAAATATGTCTTCTTTTTAAGACATAAACCTCAAACAAGTTAATATTTTTTCTTTACAAGACAGGCTGTTCAGAAATGTTATGAGTTCTATGTTGAACAAACATGTTAACTTTAAATATGTCCGCTATTAAAGACATTAACATTTGTTTTCTTTAAGAAAAAACACTGGAGCTGTGTTTGTGGCTACTTTAACAATTTTTCTATTTCCGAAGTTGAACAAACCTATGTTTACTTCAAACATGTCTGCTTTAAAAAAATAAAAAATAAATTTAAAAAAAGGACAAAAAAAACCTGTCACGCTGCCACACATGCATCACCAATAAGAATAATATACTAACGTCAGATTTACATCCACAAGTGTTAACAACAAGCCTAATAAAGAGCTTGTTTAGCGTCGTCCGTTTTCTCTGATTTTTATTACCGTAATTTCCCGAATATACGGCGCACCCGTGTATAACGCGCACCCCAAATTTACTTGTAAAATCTAGGGGAAATTATTGTACCCGTGTATAACGCGCACCCTAATTTTAGCACCAATAAATAGAAGAATACAAGAAAACAGAGCTCGTGTACAGATACAGAAATATCATTTTACTGACTGGTGAAACACGGCACATAGCATAGCACATTGGTAGTTTAAAAAATTACCGTAAACTGACAATATGTACTGTAATAATATGATCTGATAACTTCTTCAACTTACCAGAATCCAGGAAAAAAACAAAACAGTTGTGACTTTTCTTTTAAAAGCTGTTGTATAACTTGCTTGTTTCATCGCGATTAATAAATGTTTCTTCCATGGATTGATACGGTAAAATGAAAGTGAGAACGTAAGTCGGAAATCCGAGAGAGCTCATCGCTGTCGACACGACAGTAACAATAGGAACTATTGTTATTTGGGTTTGAGTTTCTCGAGGGACAGATATAGTTGATGGACACACACATGAAGTCTGTGTAGTTAAGTTTGTTATGGTCCGAGTTGCGGAGCTGCAATAAACGTTGACTCAAATGAGTTCAAGAAACTAAATTCTGTGCTTTATGAAGTGTGAAAAAAGCAGAATTTAACACAGACGAAATCATTCGACCGATCAGAGTGAAGTATTACCGGAACAAAATGGTGACGTCACGTACCGTAATGGTCGGCAACGGATCGCCGCATACGTTTCTTCAACACAACATGGCCGTGTCAATTAAAAACAAAACGGTTTTTAAATATATATAATATATATATATATTTCTGTCTCCGTCCCTGTACCCGTGTATAATGCGCACCATGATTTTACAAGTTGATTTTGGGGAAAAAAAGTACGCGTTATATTCGGGAAATTACGGTATTCATTTATTCTACATAGTTCTTCCCAACATCTCGATCGACAAGTCGCGTTGCCTGTAGCCCTTTTCACACATATATATCCAGGGAATTGCTTTCACATGAAAAGATGTCTCGAGAATGATGCAGTTTGGACGCTTTCACGGACTTGTCCCGTGTTACCTGCTGGCGCTCTGTGTGAGTGGAGGGCTGCTGGCGCAATTTTATAACCTGGACATTACGTCATTTTTGGTCAGCATTGGTTGTCACAATGTGTGTGTCAAATCGTGTGTCGTGTTTTGTTCCGGAGGGAGCGTTCCCGACATGTAACTGCAACCAATTTAAGGTCATCAAGAGGTAAGATCGGGGCTGAAAAATCCAGCCCGACCCCACCCGGGTCCGCGGGTATTGTAGCCCGACCCGGCCCGAGCCCATTCAATTGACCGGATTTGCAGGCCCGAGCCCAAAAAAACCCCCAAAATGTTGTGTTTTATTTGTAGGCCCGAGCCCGATAAAAACCTCAATATTCTATGTATTATTTGTGAGGACTCAGGAGGAGAAGGAGAGGGAAGGGATGCGCCAGCCAGACATGGACAAAGCACTGCTTGCTGCTTGGAAAAACGGACTGTTGCATTTTGTGTGATCACATTTGGTGACAATGCCTATGCATAAACGCCTGTCTTTTGTAACGAATTCTCAGTTGGCAGAGAAAAAATGCAATTTTTCTTAATGTTGAAATCGTAAACATATTTTTATGATCATTTTAAATACATTTACACAACGAGATAACGCTGGAAAAGTTAGCTAAATATAAATAAAGAGGCGCGGTTTTGCTGTCTTGCAGAGGTGAATATTGAAAAAAGGCGCATGGCACGCTCTGGCTCTGCAATGACCATACAGCGCCTTCTCTTTTTTCCAAATTATTTATTTGATAACAAGTATTCCTTAGTTAACATTCATACATCGTTTTAGTATACATATATAAATATTAGGGCTGTCAAACGATTACAATTTTTAATCGAGTTAATTACAGCTTAAAAATTAATTAATCGTAATTAATCGCAATTAATCGCAATTCAAACCATCTATAAAATATGCCATATTTTTCTGTAAATTATATATATATTCTGTAAAATAAATTGTTGGAATGGAAAGATAAGACGCAAGATGGATATACAGGTATACAGTGGGGAGAACAAGTATTTGATACACTGCCATTGGGAAAACCCATTGGCAGTGTATCAAATACTTGTTCTCCCCACTGTACATTCAACATACGGTACATAAGGACTGTAGTGGGCATTTCACTCTACTGTCATTTAAATCTGTCTATGCTGTCCTCACTCCGAAGCGTCTACTTTTTCCAAAGCTAGACAGCTAGTGAACGACGCCTTAATAATCAGACTTCTTCCTTTTTCATCTGATTTATTAATAAAATAGCCTCAAACCATTGTCCTCTTTAGACCGTCGTAAAACTACAAAAAAAAAAAGTACACAAGCATTGCATTAGCAACAACGTTAGCTTAGCACGCTATACAGGTTCACTAAACATAAACAAAAAGCGTCTCATACAAAAAATAGAACATTTCGCTTACTAACATAATATGTACATTCTTTACAACAACCATACTTACGGACAAATCTTGTCCAAGGATCATATAAGCACAACATTACAACGTAGGCGTCAGCCCGAGATGTCGTGCAGCCATATTGAACGCCATATTGAAAGCAATAAACTATGTCGCATAGCGACCACAAGAGTTCGCTGTTAGACAGCACAAAAAACCTTGCTGTAAAAGGCAAAAGGCAGAATACTGTCTGAGCGGGACATGTGCGTTAATTGCGTCAAATATTTTAACGTGATTAATTTAAAAAATTAATTACCGCGCGTTAACGCGATAATTTTGACAGCCCTAATAAATGTATATTTATTTTAAAAAGTTAGCGAGAACCCTGGCCCGAACCGAACGTATATTTTCGTTATGTTTTCAGTTGAACTTAGCTATTTCCAGCTTGCCCTGTTTAGTTTAGCCCTGCTTTCACGCACACCAGGAGAAAACCAACGCAGGCGTGGTGAGAACATGCAAACTCCACACTGGAAGGTTGGAGCCCGTGATTGAACACTTGTTGATCTCAGAACTGTGAGGGGAACGTGCAAACTGTTGTGTTCCCTGAAAGTAACACTAGGTGGCAATGTTGCCTTCTTAGAAGTAAGAAGCGCAAGGAAGAGTCTGAAATGCTATGCAATATAGTCCGCTACGTTGCTACGCCATGTTGTGAGTGCTACGCATGCTGCCTACAAGCTGCTACTGCTGTATTGTTTTGTTGGACATTAACTGCTCAGTAAAGCGTTCCATTTGAGTTCAATCGGTGCTCGTTATTTCCATACCGACACCACATTTTTGGCGACGAGAAGGATATTTTTCTACACTTTTTCTTACCCACCGGACTGCTCGTGAGTCGTCATGGCCGCACATGTGCCTGCCCCGCCAGCGTTTTACCTTGCCCGGGAGAGCCATCGATACCGTTCGAAATGTGGATGAGGATGTTCAGAAACTACATGCTGGTGATTAATGCAACGGGTGCTGCTTGGCCTGAAGCTCGCAGAAGAGCCACATTACTCCATTGTCTCGGAGCCGAGGGACAAAGGACTTTCTACTCATTACCGGAAACAGGTGACTCGTTCGACTCTGCTGTCGCTGCCCTAGAAAATCACTACACACCAAAAGTAAATGTCGTCGTGGAACGCCATGTCTTCAGACAGCGAAAACAAGCGCCTCATGAGACTATTGCTCAGTATGTTGCCGCGCTGCGCGATCTTGCTTCAAAATGCGGATTTGACGATCGTACAAATGAAATGATCCGTGACCAGTTGATTGAACATGTGGCTAATTCAAACATAAGAGAGAGACTCCTGCTTGAACCAGAGCTGACACTGGAAAAAGCTTTGACGATTGCATCACGAGTGGAATCAGCAGTTCAACAAGCCAAAACAATTGCAGCAAATGACAGTGTTCCAGTGCAAGCCATACAGCCTCGTTCGCGTTTCAGCAAAAAGACACAGAAACAGCATGCTCGCCCAAATAAAACCCCTGCTGCCACTACTGCACATTCACGCAGCTGCTTCAGGTGTGGTTCCGACAAACACCTGGCTAACTCTTCTCAGTGCCCTGCAGCCAAAGCAACTTGTAAGTCGTGTCATAAAGTTGGACATTTTGCTCGCGTTTGCCGCTCATCTACGCCAAGCGACGTAAGTGAGATTCTAGTACCTGAAATGACAGTACTCTACCTGAGCGATCCCTGCTGTGCACCAGGCACACTGAAGTGCAAAATCTACATCAGCCCACCTGCTTCTCTTACCAGCACCAACGAACATGAACTTGTTGTTGACACGGGATCTGCAGTTTCTATTTTGCCACACTACATATACGTCCAGCACTTTAAAGACACGCCACTGCTTCCACCTGCAAGTCGACTAGTGACTTATACAAGGAAAAGAATTCCTGTGAGTGGCTGCCTGCAAGTCAAATTGAGTCGAGGAAATTTGACTGCTCCGGCTACATTCTACGTGGTAAAAAAGGGCACTCCTCTTTTGGGTAGAGACATTATGAAAGCATTAAGCATTCACATTCAAGGTGATGCTGTCCTGCCTCCTGAATCCACACACTTTGCATCTGCGTCCTCCATGTCTGTTTCTCCTGCCGTCAGCTGCGCTGCCGTCTTGCCTGCTCCTGTGCTGTCCACGACCTCTGCACCTGCTTCCTGCATTCCTGCACCTCCAGACATTGGCTGTGCACAAAATTATGTGCACAAAGTGAAAATTGATCCGGCGGTGAAGCCAGTGCGCCAAAAACTACGCCGCCTGCCTTTCGCTGTGAGAGCTTCTGTCACAGCTGAACTGGACCGTTTACTAAAAGCAAGTATAATTGAAAGAATTGATGCTTCGCCGTGGGTGTCGCCTATTGTTGTCACAAAACGGAGAACTGGTGGAATCCGGATGTGTACAGACTTACGTGAGCCAAACAAAGCTGTTGTTACTGACTGTTACCCATTACCTCATGTTGATGAACTGTTTGCAAGCTTACAGGGTGCAAAGATGTTTTCCACCATCGACCTGGCTAATGCATATTACCAGTTGCCGCTTCATGAAGATAGCAGAGACCTCACCGCGTTTATTACACATGAGGGACTGTTCAGATTCCGCAGGGTTCCTTACGGCCTTGCATCTGCCCCCTCAGCCTTCCAGAAAATGATGGCTGACATCCTCAGTGGTCAACCCGGCGTCCAAAACTATTTGGATGACCTGATCGTCTACGGCAACAATTCTGAAGAGCATGACCAGCACCTCACTGCTGTTCTACAAAGGCTGAAAGAGGCTGGGCTGGTGCTCAATGAGACTAAATGCCACTTCAGGAAGACCTCCCTACGCTTCCTGGGTCACACTATTACGGCAGATGGCATCCTTCCTGATCAAGAGCACATCGATGCAGTTCTGAAAGCTCCGCCGCCATCTGATGCTGCTGCTTTGAGATCATTTCTGGGTCTAGTCTCCTGGTACTCAAAGTTCCTGCCTAACTTTGCTACAGTTGTGGCCCCTATGCGCGCCTGTGCTAGCGATAAGGACAAGTTTACATGGACTCCTGCAGCACAACACAGTTTTGAAGAAGTAAAACAACTTCTTGTAAGCAGTCCAGCACTTGCCCTTTTTGACCCCTCCTTGCGACCCGTGATTTCCACAGATGCAAGCGACTACGGCCTTGGAGCTGTTTTTGCACAAGTTCAGCCTGATGGCACAGAAAAGCCAGTGGCTTTTGCATCACGCACGCTGACTGACACCGAGAGAAAATATTCAATCGTTGAAAAGGAAGCCCTCGCCTGCGTCTGGGCTGCTGAAAAATGGAGAACCTACTTGTGGGGTCGTCGCTTTACTCTCCGCACAGATCACCAGGCGCTAACAACGCTGCTCAGCACAAAAGGAATCGGTCATGCTGGAATGCGCGTTGCCCGCTGGTCGGCACGTCTGCTCTGTTTTAATTATGACATTGTTTATCGTCCAGGTTCCCAGAATTACACTGCAGATTGTCTTTCACGTCTACCATTACCTGTGCCTTCTGATTCGTTTCCAGACGTTGAACCTGAAATGGTGGCACAGATAACTGCTGCTCTGAGCTCCCTTCCAGTGGCTGAGTTTGACTTTGCTTGCTCTTCTTGTCCTGAACTGTCTGCCCTGCGTAAGCAAATTGGAAGTGGTTGGCCTCCCTCTGCTAAATCAGTGAGTAGTATACTGACCCCATACTACAACATCAGAAATGAGCTCTCAGTTAAAGATAACTACATCCTAAGAGGCTCAAGACTGGTCGCTCCACTTTCAGTAAGACACACATTGATCACACTTGCTCATGAAAGTCATCAAGGCATCGTCCGCACAAAACAACGCTTGCGTGACCTTTACTGGTGGCCGCAAATCGACTCACAAGTTCAATCTTGCATTGCCTCATGTGTCCCCTGCCAGGCTAATGATAAAACGGCCTCTACTCACCCTGGCCCGTTACAACCTGTTCCACTGCCAGATGGACCTTGGAAGAAACTTGGCCTGGATATTGTTGGTCCCTTTGATACTGCCATTCCCGCCTGCAGGTTTGCCATCACCCTGACAGACTACTATTCGAAGTGGCCCGAACTTGCATTTTCACATTCTGCTTCTACGGATGATGTCTGTAGGTTCTTGACATCTATCTTCTGTCGTCATGGTAACCCAGAAAACATTGTTACGGACAATGGTCCTCAGTTTACATCTGCAGCTTTTGCCATGTTCCTGCACGATAGAGGCATCTCTCATAGCAGGACATCAGTCTACCATCCAACTGCAAATGGAGCTGTCGAAAGGTTTCACCGAGCCTTGAGAAGCTGCATTCAAACTGCGATTCAGCAGTCCCAACCATGGAGAGAGACTGTGATGAACTGGCTCCAGGTGTATCGTGCGACACCGCATGCTGCAACTTCTACCTCACCATACGAGCTCCTCTATGGAAGAAAGATGCGCACCAAACTGGATATTCTTCCTTTGCCGTCTGCTACATCTCCGCTGGATGTTTCTGCTCGTCAAGCAGTCCAGAGACATCAGTGTAAAATGAAGCATTACACCGACGCTAAACGTGGTGCACGCGTACCTTCTTTCCGTCCAGGAGAAAAAGTGAGGGTACGAAAGCCTCATCACGTCCCGAAAGCACACCCCAGATTCACTTCCCCGGTTACAGTGAGAGAGAAGAAAGGTCCAAACACCTTCTTGCTGAGTGACGGGAAGACTTGGAATGCCAATCATCTTGCTCACACTTCTTCTGTGGCTGGACAGGACACTGACACATCTCGATTGCTACACACAAATGCCAGTCATTCACCTTCACACAAAATGCCACCTGTTAAATACAAACCCAAGTGGCACAAGGACTATATCATACCATAGATTGAGTAAAATAAGTTGAAATTAGTACTGTTAAAATGTTCATCCATTATTGCTTGATACTTGCTGGGCATTTGTGGAAGTTAAGTAAGAGTAATTCTTTTTTCAATTATGCAAACTGTTTACTATGTTTATATGTCTATGTGAAGCTATGTTATTTACTGAGTATGGAGTATTATCCTTAGAAAGAGAGGAGATGTTGTGTTCCCTGAAAGTAACACTAGGTGGCAATGTTGCCTTCTTAGAAGTAAGAAGCGCAAGGAAGAGTCTGAAATGCTATGCAATATAGTCCGCTACGTTGCTACGCCATGTTGTGAGTGCTACGCATGCTGCCTACAAGCTGCTACTGCTGTATTGTTTTGTTGGACATTAACTGCTCAGTAAAGCGTTCCATTTGAGTTCAATCGGTGCTCGTTATTTCCATACCGACACCACACGAACCACTGTGAAATCTGTTGTTTTATTGTGTGTTATATTTGTAACTGTGCCAAAAGCAGTTTTAGCACTTCGGTGGTTTTAGGAGGGTCACCCCCACCCCCCGTTCCGGCCGGCAAGAAATTCTAGCCACTTTTACCCCTGCATATATGGTGTTGTGGGTGTCACCGAAGTTCACACCCAGCATGCCCTGTCTAGGAGGACCGGTGTTCGGCCATTCCTTACTACGCGGCGAAACGTGCTACACAATGCTGAGGGCGCTTGCGCATGCATTCACACGCATGCGCACATCTGTTAGAGGCGGCGATTACTCACTATTTTTGTTTTTATTTAGTTATTTAGAACCTTTTCACAGCCTCAAAGATACTTTTTGCATGTATTACCCTCTCATACTTTTAACCATTGTGTTTTTTTGTGTTAGCTTTGAAGCAGTTGACCACATTAGTCACGTAGCGTGTTTAAACCGTCCTTATTTGATATAACTACATTTAAGTATTTTCTGCAGGCATTTTTTTAGTACCTTATTCCCGTATGCATCTAAACAAAACAAGTTTAGAGCGCACGGTAGTACTTTAGGTCTCAAATTCGACTAATGTAGGACGTTTCGCCGATGTAGGATATTTTGGCAGAACACCGGAAGACAAGTTGTCACACAGACGGGAAGAGGAGAAGAGGCAACAACTAGGCCACGTAAGTTTTCTCTTTAACTGAAATGAAGAGCTGAGAGAGTCACAAGTTTGTTCACTTTAAAGTTTGTTTATAATTTGCTCTTTTTGGTCAGTTAGCCTACTGTTTCATTTATCGCGTCACAATTCTATCATGTGTGTAACGGGAAACACATAAATGTCTTTTAAGTGCACTGTACATTTTGTGTCCACCAAAATGTCTTTAAGCTTGAAATACCCAATTATATTTTGCGTAAGACGCAATTTTTGATGGTCGTTTACTGACATGAAAGTGTTTCTTCTTTTTAGAAAGACGTGGGTGCTAAAGTAGGTTGGGCAACTTGTTGTGAAATGTACAAGTGGCAACTCGCTTTCATGATACGTGGAATGCATTTCCTTGTTGCCAGCTATTATTCGACTGTTTGCAAACTGCCTCTTTGAAAAAGAAAATTTAGACCCAATCTGTTATATTTTGTCTTAAAAAACATTGTCAGGTATTTTCAATATCAAATCAAGTCATTTAGTGCCACAATGTTGCTAACAAAGCAACAAGGGAGCTCCAACATGAATGAAAAAAACTGGCCCGACATCCATGCTTTGCGTCGCGTCACTCAAATGATTTATGAGCTCAAGTTACACTAAGTTTTCGTCTGTAGATACCCGATTGACGGTCATCTCGGTCACGCGTTTTCAAGGTGGAAGGATGCCTCTGGACACTGAACGTAAGGAGCTGCTGTTGAAAATGCTGATGGAGCTGGGGGAGGACCACTTCCAGTCCTTCAACAGTTATTAAGGTAAGCCATGAAAAGTTGTCGTTCACAGATACCTGATTGACGGTCACCTTACTCACATGTTAACAAGGAGGAACGACTGGTCTAGACAGCGAGCAGAAAGAATTGCTGTTGAAAACGCTGTTGCTCTATCTAGTGCTCAGTTAAGGTATAGTTGCATGGGGCTTATCGATTGCGCCTAAGGCATGAAAGTGATCGATTCATAATGAGGAAAAAAGAAAAGCATCAAAATTGACGGTCAACCCAGGAAACAATTTGGAAAGTAGTGGAGTAAAAAGTATATACAGTCTACCCACGTACCACGTGTTCGCTGTAGGGTTCCGCCCACTTGTCCGTCATTTTGACTCTGTATTTGCATTGTTTTCAATTGATGGCGGAATTTAAAATGCATTTCATGGAAGACCCGGTGCTTTCTGATGCCGCAAACTTACTGGATCTGTTGCATAAAAGGCATTATGAGGAAAAGCTTCGTTTTATACAGTCGCCAGATCCATATTTGATGCCCAAATCGATGTTTTTCGACCCACTGTCTTCGCCCTGTCTGCCTGACATCTGCTACGCTGATATTTACAATGATCTTGTCCACACAAAATCAGCCTATTCTCACGAAAAACTTCAAGAGCTTGGACGCTTATAAATACTTCGTTGCTGGTTGGGTGAAACAGGTCCTCGTTTGGCAGGAATCTATCTTGTGCTTGGAAAGGTGAGTTACGAAATTTTCAATTCGAATTATTTTGTTATTGCTAACATCCACTGTCAAGTCTAATGTATTTCATGTCGTTTGTCAATGGAGTTAAGGCTTTTAATGTTTATATGGTTTAGCGATAGCACTCTCACGACATACATACGTGTATGTTGTCGGCGATTAGCCTAGCAATGATCTTAATTGTGGTTATTTGTCAGCCCCGTAGACGAGGCCAGTTTCTTTCACTTGGTACAGCTAAATATTATTCAAAAAATAACGATGGTGGAAGAAAGGGAAGTCACAAACATCTTGAATTTGAAACTATGTCGTACTACGTCGTATGTTGTCGGCGATTAGCCTAGCAATGATCTTAATTGTGGTTGTCAGGCCAAAACCCTCTAAATATATATTAAATGCATCTTACCGGATATAAAATGACTACTACCTAGTCTTTGGTGATTTTTTTTGGTGTCCAGTTTTCACGTCGAATTGCAGCCGTCCATTTCGCTCGTCTCTTTGGATCCCTCGGAATACGGTAAAACTTCAAGTCTCTCCTTCCATCTTCTCTGTTAGTGCAACCAACAGCCACACACGCCTTCACCATTTTGATTATTAATGTTAAGGAGCAGAAAAACACGCCGTAAATAGGAGAAATGTACGTAGCCGTAATAGGTTAACACTATGTTTTGACGGACAAGTGGGCGGAACCCTACGGCGAACACGTGGTACGTGGGTAGACTCTATACAGTATATGTGCTGTTAGATGTATTGAAGTAAGTTATAATAAGTCAATAAAAATTGTCGTCTGCAGATACCTGATCGACGGTCACCTCCCTCATGCGTATATACTGTAAGTCAGAAGGATGGCTCTGGACAGTGGCCGGAAGGAGCTGCTTTTGAGCACGCTGAAGGAGCTGGGGGAGAAAGACTTTGAGGAATTCAGGTTCTACACGGACCTGCCTGAAAGTGTAAAGGAAAACACCCGCCAGGTGTACATTGCCAATGAGCTGATGAAGAAGCACGCCGAGAACACTCTGGATGAGACCGTCAAGATTCTGGAGAAGATCGGGAACAACGATTTGGCCCAGAAGCTGCGCAGCAAGATACTGAACATAAAAGGTTAGTCCCCGACATACAGTAGCTTCCCGGGGTAGAAAGCAGTTGACTTGAAAACTGTGGAAGTTAACCATGAAACGACTCGTAGCAAAAAATTTTGTGGCTATTTCCCAATCTAAACTCCTGAGACATAACTATTGCTTCTAATTTCTAACCCTTAGAAACATTAAGTAGACTTTGTTTCTCTTTTTCATCGAAGACTTATCTGAGAATGGTGAGCCCTTATCGAGATCTCATCAATAGCTCTTCCTCATCTCATTTATTTCTTTGGAATGCATCCCTGGAGCAATAGATGAGGTCATTTTTAGCCACACATTAGGAACATGAGAAATCATTAAGAATTAAAGAATAAATCCTTAACTCTTAACAAAAAAAAGTCATTGATCAGTGTAACAATGATATTTTTTTTTTCCCACAACATAACAGCAGTTTATATGAATAGAAAAGTTTACTTAAAATAAAAATAAATTACATGTGGGACATCATAAAATTGAATGGATCCTCCAACTAATCATTGGCGTGGTGTTTCTACAATTAAAGGAGACTGGGAGAAATTTCTATTATTTTAACCCATTACACTCCGAGCAATTTTTGTGAAATTAGGGGTTGATTTTTCCATGAGTATTCACACACCCCACCGTCCCCCCCAGAAAAAACTATGTGCAAACATGCCTTGTTGCACATATTTTTATTCATAAATCATCAAATATCATGAACTTTTATTTTCCAAATTTCTTACAATTTTGAAAGCGTCATCACCAGCTAAAGTCAAAGAATTTCACATGCCAAATATGGATAATAACACACATTGCTTGATGACTGATAAAGGTTTTGACAACTGATCATAAAAATCTTAGCTTCGATTTGACATATTGCACATCGAGGATGAGCAAATGAGCACGGTGTCATTTACATTCCAAAAATGGCACTTTTTGACAATAGTTTGTACCCAATCCACATTATTCTCACAAAACTGGAAAACTCATAATTTCTATTCATTTCAATGAAATCAAATGTCATATTTTACATCTGGGAGGGGTCTGTTCATGCCCCTGGCTCTACCTCTCGCTCTCTCAGCCCTTGGAGCTAGTGCTGTATTGGTCGTGAACGATTCGTTCTTTTTGAACTAATTGTTTGGAAGAATGAGACCGAACTAATCACCTTCTGCACTGATTAGTTCTTAAGGAAGTTGGGAGTCGGGACTTGCGTGGGAGGGAGTTGAGCAAGCGGCAGTGTCTGACATCGCGCAAGACCAATCAGACGCCACTCTCATCGAGGGCAGGGGAAGGAGCGGAAACAGAATCAGAGCGTCTGTCACTCACTTCCACGTGTGACCAATAAGCAGCCAGCGTGCTGGCAGGGGGCAAGACTGAGTTATGTCACTTCCCGTTCACTTACTCAGTCCTCCGGCTCCTGACCGACATTGCTGCTAACTTGAGTTTTCAGTCACGCAGTGAACGAGTCCAAAAATGAAAGAAAAGGACTGTTAATATGGAGCCTATCATATGCTGCTCAAACACACCAAAACCCCACGCAAACCTAGTGAGCATGGTTTAGTGTACTACTTTTCTCAACAGACTCGGGACAATGACACACTATCAAATTTATAGTAGTTTAAAACTCTTTCGCCAATAGCTTCGAGGCAAGCAAAAGCTGTGCTGCGGATGCGTCACAGCAGCGCAGTTGGGAGATAACTGTCAATATGTGGAGGCTTCGTGGCAGCTATATTCACCTCATCTGTCGACAGGAAAATGACTATTTAGTATGGTCACCATAATACTGATTTGCAATGAAACAGTATATGGCTGAAAACACAAACAAGACCGAAAAAGCAGTTTCTGCTATTGCACTCGTCTTTAAAAAAACAAAAGCTGTATTTTAAGCCAAAAAAACTGTCGTGTTTGATTGAAAAATCTGTGTAAACGCTGCCATTGCAGATTCATGGCACATTAAGCCCCCAAACTATGTTTAATTTGCCCGTTTTACCCTGGACCCCGTTTACAGATGTCGCGCAACCGTTTTTGTTTCAACCCAGCCATGAAAACAAGGTAAGTAATCATACTTATTATACAAAATGTCTGTCATTTTTAGATTAGAATCATTAATTGATGTCTAATATGTAGTTTAAAAAAACAAAAATACTTTAAAAATTATTCACTCACATATTTTAACCCAAAACAAATCACGTCACAATGGAAAAAAATGGCGTCTGTAAAAAAGTCACGGAGATCTACCTCATAACTACCGCTAAATTGTATTTTTTTTGTTACTGTCGCATTTTACCTGATATGTTAGGTGATAAATAATCGATCCAAACAAAGAAAATTGGAAAATAACGTTTAAAAGGGTAAATATATGAAAAGGAAAATCTCGACCACTCCTTGATGTCTGCGATTTCTGCATCGGGACCCTTGTTATATCACCATGTTTCACCCATAAAATAAAAGAAAAATCCGGCTGTGGCCATTCACAGCTGTGTCTTGACCCTTGGTGACACATGCTACATGGAGTTTTTGGGTCGAAACAAGGTAGGTACGCAATAATATCGCGTTAAAATCGTGGCGTCTTTAATTCTGGTCTCGCGTGCTGTCGCCTCCAATTAGGGTTTTGCTGTTTAAATGTTTGTTTTTTTGTTTGTCGAGATACTTGAATTTTACTCGAAGTTCACTCAATGATACCTATATCACTTTAATATACTTAAAGTGTGCCTCCTCCGTCTGGATAGAAAAATTCAGTTTTATTAAAAAACAAAACATAGGCCTATTGCCATATAGATCCTACCCACGTGACGTCACAACTCCTTCCTCCTGACTGGTGCCGCCCAATTGTCCGTCAACACATCATGTTTACCTGTTACGGCTACGTACATTCCTCCTATTTACGACGTGTTTTTCTGCTCGTTAACATTAATAATCAAAATGGTGAAGGCGTGTGTGGCGGTCGGTTGCAATAACAGAGAAGATAGACGGAGAAGACGGAGAGACTCGAAGTTCTACCGGATTCCGAGAGACCCGGAGAGAAGAGAGCGAGATGGGCTGCTGCAATTCGACGAGAAAACTGGGCTCCAAACGATTACCACAGATTATGTAGTAGTCATTTTATATCTGGTAAGATGCATTTAATATATATTTAGAGGGTTTTGGGCTGACAACCACAATTAAGATCATTGCTAGGCTAATCGCCGACAACATACACGTATGTATGTAGTGAGAGTGCTATCGCTAAACCATATAAACATTAAAAGCCCTAACTCCATTGACAAACGACATGAAATACATTAGACTTGACAGTGGATGTTAGCAATAACAAAAGATTTTGAATTGAAAATTTCGTAACTCACCTTTCCAAGCACAAGATAGATTCCTGCCGAATTTTCGTGGACGTTTCACCCAACCAGCAACTAAGCCTCCAAGCTCTTAAAGTTTTTCAAACTTTCGTGAGAATAGGCTGATTTTGTATGGACAGGATAGTTGTACATGTCAGGGTAGCTAGCAGATGTCAGGCAAATACGGCGGAGACAGCGGGTCGAAAAACATCGATTTAGGCATCAAATATGGATCTGGCGAATGGATAAACTGAAGCTTTTCCACATAACGCCTTTTATGCAACGCATCAAGTGAGTTTACGGCATCCGAAAGCACCGGGTCTTCCATGAAATGCATTATAAATTGCTCGATCAATTGAGACCATTGATAATACAGACACAAAATGACGGACAAGGGGGCGGAACCATACAGCGAGCACGTGATTTTGTGACGTCGGTGGGTAGGGTCTATAGTATATAATATATACTATATGTAAATAATTTTTTACTCACCCGGTTACTCAACAGACTTTATTCTTCCTAAAAAAAAAATAATAATAATCAAACAGTTAAAAAAAACAAAAATGATTAAAAAATAAATAAATAATATAACGCAAACCCATGGAAATGTAGTCCAGTCAATACACACGCACACAAAAGGCTATGTGCCAACTCAATATTTTTATAAATTACTATTACGACAATTGTCGTTGTCAAATTGTTATACCCACTCAATTTTTATTCTCATTCAATGTTCTAGATTGTGCGCAAACAATGACCGAAATAAACTGACAAGCTTTTCAACCAGCATGTTTGCAAACACAGCAGTTCAAATCAAACTGCATTGCCCATAATGCCTAGCGCGGCTATAAAAGTTTACAATCATCGGCAGCGCAACGATGCGACACCAAACGGGATTTTACAGATTACGCCGGTACAAATCTCCGATAGAAGTCAATAGTTGCCATTATATACGTATTGATCGTAAAAAAAAACTTACAAGAAGCACAGCTACTTAGAATATAATACTATATTTAATATGGAATATATATATATATAATATAATACACAACAGAGCGTGAGGTAAATATGATGTGTTGGTGAAAATGGGTCAAGGGTTAAAAAGGTGAGAAAGGTATGGAGGACATGTTCCGGCGTTCTGCCAAAATGTGCTACATCGGCGAAACGTCCCATATGAGACAAATTTGACACCCAAAGTACTACCGTGTGGTCTCAACTTGTTTTGTTTAGATGCATACAGGCATAACGTACTAAAATAAATGCCTTAAGAAAAGACAAATGTAGTTATATCAAATAAGGACGGTTTAAATACGTGACGTGACTATTGGGGTCAACTGTGTTTTGGGCAAGATCATCTGTCGCAAATAGCGATCTTTGAGGTTATCCTATTTTCCACTTCGAGCTTGTTTCTTACTCAGTGGCTGTGAGACTTAAAACCTCGACGAAGTTGCTCTTCCAGCTAAGCCTAGGCTAACATTCGTCTTTGTAAGTTTTTCGTTAGTTTGTACAGTATATTGAATTTGAAAGGAAAATGTGTTTTGTTTTTGGCGAAATTTTTCATGGTGTTAATCTGTTGAACCTACTCTCACATGGAAAAACACTATTGTACAATGTTTTATATGTATTCGTTTTGTATATTTCATTAACCACGATTTGAGAGCTCAATAAATTGAAGAAAAGTAGGCCTTGTGTTTGTTTTTGGGTTCGCTGGATTAGGGTCACTGACACACACAGCAACAAACAGGGGAAGCGGTGAGCACTGCCGCATCACTTTTGGCTGCATTTTTGACACATGAAAAATAATAGCGAATCCCATACTACAGTTTGACAGATAATTTTAGTGGTTTTGAAACCGCAACCTTTTCATACCAATATTGTATATGTTATCGAGATCATGTAGGAGAAACTCAGTGCGCCCCCGCCCTCATTCCCCCAAAAAGGAAAATGTTTAACCGTGTCCTAAATCAAAATGCAAGAACGAGACATAATTTTGATCCCATAGAAATATGACAGACGACACGGAAATTCTCCCTCGCTATTGCAGCGGGGCGCGGAGTCAGATGAGGCGGCGAAAACAGAATGATATAGTCTGTCACTCACCTCTGAATCTACGACGAGCAGCCAATGAGGAGCCTGCGTCCAAGATGGGGCGGGACCAAGCAATGCCACTTCCCGTTCAGTTATATTTCTAAGCGGTCTTTGGTGATTCGTTTGGGAACGTCACTTCCCGTTCACTGACCGAACGATTCATTTGGGCGGCTGTGGGTGGAGAGATGAGGGGGGCGAACGATCCGTTGAACGATTTGTTTGAAAGAGTCTTTTTACTGAACGAACCGGAATGGATTCGTTTCCTCAAGTGAACGACATATCCCAGCAGTACTTGGAGCTCTGGCAGAGGGTCAATCTGAAAAGTGAAACAAAATATAGATTCTATTGTTTATGAATAGCCATTTTCAAACTATTTTCAAATTCACACATGAGTATCACATAAAAGTCATCATAATCTAGCAATGAATTTATCGGTGTGGAATGGAATTGTTTTTTCCTTAACGGGTCACTGCTGCTTTCTTGCAGGCGCTGACTTCTCTGTCCACGATGACGATCGGATTGCCAGATTGAAGAGGGAGCTCCAAGACAACCTGTTGTGTTTATACAGCTTTGCTTCCGAGGGCACCTCCGAGCGCTGGCAGCAACAGCCTCTGGCGGACGTCTACACGGAGCTGGACTTCACCTATGGGGCAGACGTCAGCCCAGACGGGTGGCATGAGGTCCTCCAGATGGAGACGTGTGCTGCCGCGGCCAAGCAGTCTATCCTGCCACGCGACATCTTCAAAAGCCCTGACGGGAACCGGCAATCGATACGCACAATGCTCACCGTTGGCTTCGCAGGAATAGGAAAAACCTTCCTGATTCAAAAGTTTGTGTCGGACTGGGCCAGCGGTAGTACCAACCAGGACGTGGACTTCATATTTCCTTTCACCTTCCGCGAGTTAAACATGGACAAAGGGAAGACGTTTACGCTGGCCGAGCTGATACGATGTTATGTCTGCAGCAACAGGCACATGAGCAAGGAGATGCTGAACTATATATTTGCAGACCTGCAGACATCCGGGAAGCGGGACTTCGAAAGCAGCAGGATCAAGATCTTGTTTGTCCTGGACGGACTGGACGAGTGCAACTTCAAAATCGACTTGAAGAATACGAGGAAAGTGGACATGGACATAAGGGAAAGCTACCCGCTGGAGGAACTGCTGGCGTATCTCATCAATGGGAACCTGCTTCCGTGCGCCAGGGTTTGGATCACCACACGGCCCGCGGCTGCCCGCGATATGCCCTCCGACCTCATAGACAGCCGAACAGAGGTGGTAGGATTCAGCGATTCCCGGAGGCTGGAGTACTTCAGGAAAAGGTTCCCAAATGAGGAGCGCGTCATTGAGTACATTCGGAAATCTCGCACCATCTTCATCATGTGCCACATTCCCATCTTCTGCTGGCTCACCGCCAAAGTTCTTCAGGTTCATTTGGACAAAGGGAAGGAGGGAGAGCTTCCCACAACGCTGACTGACATGTACTCAGCTTTTATTGGTCACCACCTGGAAAACTCCAAGGAGAGAAATACAGCGGAGTACATCCCTGACGTGAAAGCGCTCGCCAAGCTGGCCTTTGACCACACCATGAATAACTGTCAGATCTTCTACGAGAATGACCTGGAGGACAGCGGCTTTGATTACGGCCAAACAGCAAAACACTGCGGTTTATTCACAGAGGTGTTTAAGGAGGTCCATCCGCTCAAAAGCAAGAAACAAAAGATGTTTCAGTTTATCCACCTGACCATCCAGGAGTATCTGGCCGCACTGTACGTAATGATGTGTTTCTTCCACGACAACAAGAACGTACTGGATAAATCAAGATGGAAAAAATTGTTCATGCCTGTTAAGCAGAAGACAATCACTGAGGTCCACAAGTCAGCTCTCCAGAAAGCCTCGGAAAGTGAAGGAACTCTGGACATGTTCCTCCGCTTCCTCGTTGGCCTTTCATTGCAGTCCAACCAGGAAATAGTGGGGGAACTGCTGAAGGCTCCTCGGGACTGCGGGCAAAGCAAGTCAAAGACAGTCAAGTTGATCAAGGAAAGGATCAAACAGAACACTCCAGAAAAGAACGTCAACTTGTTCTACTGCCTAAACGAGCTGAAGGACGACTCCTTGCTGAAGCAGATCCAGACAGAACTAGATTCAGGACGTCTTTCCTGGCATCAAATGTCAAATGACATGTGGTCGGCCCTGGCCTTCTTCTTACTTACAGACGACGAAACCATGAAGTCCTTTCATCTTGCCAGCTACTCCTCATCACCGTTGGGGCTGGAAAAGCTGCTGTTGGTGGTCAGGGCTTCTCAAAAAGCAGAGTAAGTTCTCTAAAGTGAAATGGAGTCCGAAAATTCCCAAAGCACAATGGCAAATCCAAGAACAAGTGCACATAACACAAATAAAACAACTAAAAATTATGAAAAAATCAAAAATCACAAAACAGATGGATTAAAAAAAAACAAACTAATACAAATCTCACACACACACACCCACAAACAAATTAAAACACAATTGCTTGTCAGAAGACGCGACAACAAATCGGAAAACAAAACAATATCACCTCATTCACTCCCAAAAATGTGTTCATAAATTTATGGAACACTTAAGTTTACTACCAAAAAGTATAGAAACAAGAATTGAGGATTTTTAACTGATCACAACTGAAGAACGGAAAAGTGTAGAAAAACTTCTTTTACTGATGAAAGATTGGAATCGACTTGTTCTTTTATGTGTAGCCATGAAACCCAATATTCTGTAGTGCTTGACAGATCAGCCAAAATCATTGTAAATGAACAAAAAGCCATGGTTTCTGAAAAATGTGAAATGGTTGGCACTGATGGCGAAGTGGACTCGTGGCTGTTTGGAGGAGAGGAAAGATAACTTTATAACCACGTCTATTGCTACTTTTGAAGTGATGTGTGATTCATTGCAAAGACTTCATGTTATTACTCGAGATGAACACATTTAATTGTTGCCTAACCCTAATTTTAATGTGTGTAATGCTCCAACTAAGTCAGTGACATCAGCAAAGACGGTAAGAAATTGCAAACAAAAAGCTGGGTCAGTGTAACAGGTTTACCTAAAGTTCACCCTGAAACAGTAGGAAATCCAACATCTTGAAAAATCTCAAATGGGTCAAAATTTGGATTAAATCAAATCTATAATCTTGAGGGGAAAAAAAACAAAAGACGACCATTCACACATCATGGTTGTACGAGATAAACATCCTTCTTGACGACATCCAAACCAAACACTGCCTCCATCCAGCACAAGTAATGTTGGTGATATTATCACGGGAAAATAAAATGCATAATGTCTTTGGATTTTGTCATTTGCTCTTTATTTTGTTGTTGTCTTGTTTTGTATCTTGAAATAAAATCTATTATTATTATTCAAAGCACCATACTAAAGTCAGCAGAAGTTAGGTTTGGCTTCCTCTCACGACTTCCTCCTTTCTGTGTTCTCCAGTCTAAGTCAATGTCGCCTGGACGAAGGCAGCGGTCACCTGCTGGCTTCTGTTCTCAGTTCTCCATCCAACCTGAGGCATCTGGACCTGGGCAATAAGAATGACCTGTTCACCCAGAACGATGTTTCCGACAAGGGGGTGGAGATCCTCTCGAAAGGACTGGCCAGCCCACACTGCAACTTAGAAGTCCTCAAGTAAGGAACTTTTCCACTTTGAAATCTACCTCCAGTTCATACTCTACCTTGGATAGGGTTGACTTATCTAATGAGATACTGCTGCAACCAGCCAACAATAAGGGCCAAAATATACCAGACGCGTCTTCGGTCCGGGTCTTGCAAGATATAGCGCTGAACCCAATCCGTTTCCATGTTATTCTACTGTTCAAAGTATAGAGGCCGCGTCAGTGCTCCGGACTGACTGCGGACCATCTCCGGCGTGCCAGAGCCCGCCGGATGGTTTAGACTATTTTCTATTTTTGCCAGACAGGCATCCGTCAAAATGGGCGGAGCAAGGCCTGGAATCAAAAGCCCAGTTGCTTATTCACGGTAAAAACACCTGCAAACATGGACAAAAGCTTTATCGTGGATGTCACAATGTGATTTATGATGCAGCAGATCATTAAAAAGGTAGCTGCAGCAGAAGCTATGAGGATTGACGGTGAGTTATTATGCAAGGTATGTAATTTAAAACAGAAATAGTGCCACAAACTCATAGTAAAAGCGAAAAATTCGGGGAAAAAGTGTTCAGTCCACCTCTCTCTCTGCTTCTCTGATGAGTACAGACTCCGTGTGTTTGTCGTTGTTTATAATGCCACATTTGCGTGCCCAATTACCCGTGGGCTCTTGACGGGATGGAATTGCCGGACCGCAGCTGTGCGCAGCCACTTTTGTTTTTGCCAATTTTTGACATACTGCGTAGTGCGTAGTCAACGCGGCCAGTATATTTTGGCACCAAGGCAGTCACAATTTTATTTTGATCAGAACCTCCACCAATTTAACCAGGTTCCTTTCCCGACTTCAGGCAATTATCTCATTTTCATTCAAAAAAAATGTTTTTCCCGCCAAGTTTACATAATTTTTCTTTCCTCGAAAATTTAGTTGAACGCTTTTGAAGGCCTGAATTTTCACAAAATCCATTTCATGACTTTCAATGCTTTTTAATCACGCGAATAAATCGTGTATTAGTCAAGGACAAGGCAGACATGATTGTCATGTCTTTGTATGAAAATGATAAAGATATAATAAGTTAATAAGTTAGTTAAAATTGTAAAACTTAGTTAAAAAATAAATATTGTTATCTAAAGGTTTCATCTGAAAAGCGTTGGGAGTGAGACCTATCCTTTTCTAGCAAAAGTGCATTTATGTTGAGGACCAGAGCATCTGTCGCATTGAGTGATCTTTGACACCAACCTTTTTTCCTCTTTTCAAGAACGTTTCTCAGCTTCTGTGAGGCTTAGGCCTAGGCTAACCTTCGTCTTTGTAAGTTTTTACTTAGTTTTTATATTGAGTTTGAAAGAAAAATGTATTTTTCTCTTTGAGGCGAACTTTTTCACTATCCATTGATTTCACTGAGACATTCTGTTGTGTTTCTGCTAAGCTACTCACACGTTGGAAGATATTATTGTATTACATTTTGAATGTATTCATTTGTATTTTAGTTATTTGAGACCTCCATAAACCCAAGAAAAGTACGCCTTGTCTCTGGAGAGTTTCAGTTTTTGGTTCGCTGGCTGTAGAGCAACACATGTCACGTATTGTGAGGACAGCACAACGATGTGACTTCCAGCAGAACCGTCATCACTTTAACCAATGTTCCATTCTGGACTTCAGGCAATTATCTCATTTGTTGCAGGCTGTCATGGTGCAGAATCTCGAAGAAAGGATGTGTTTCATTGGCTGAGGCTCTCAAGGTAACCCCCTCCCATCTTCAAGAGCTGGACCTCAGCTTCAACGGCCTATCGGACGAGGGGGTCGAGATCCTCTCAAAAGGACTGGCCAGCCCACACTGCATCTTACAAATCCTCAAGTAAGGAGGTCCTTCAGTTCGTAATCTTCAATGAATCTGGTCAACTAATCAAAAGAATCAGTGATGCCGTTAGCAGCAACTCTAATAAAATTTGTAATAATAATAAATGAATTTTAAAAATCCTGTCAAGTTTACATAATTTTTAATGCCTCAAACATGGAGTTGAATGCTTTTTAAGGCCTGGATTTTCACAAAGAAACGGTTAATGAGTTTGGATGCTTTTAAATGACGCCCATCAACCCTGTATTAGTCAAGGAAAAGGCAAACACGATGTTACTTTGAGCAAACATTCACCACTTTTACTGGGTTCCCTTCTTCATGCAATTATCTCATTTGATGCAGGCTGTCACGGTGCGAGATTACGGTTAAAGGATGTGTTTCATTGGCTGAGGCACTGAAGGTAACCCCCTCCCATCTTCAAGAGCTGGACCTGAGCTGGAACGATCTGTTGGATGAAGGGGTCGAGATCCTCTCAAAAGGACTGGCCAGCCCACATTGCATCTTAAAAGTCCTCAAGTAAGGAGCTGTAACAGTTCGTAATCTTCCATGGGTCCCGTTGGCTCAGTATTAGAGTAGTTGTCCTCCAACCCAGAGGATGTGGGTTCCGTTCTCTCACCCGATGAACTCGACTAAGTATCCTTGAGCAAGATGCTGAACCCCACATTGCTCCAGGTGCTGCGTCCACAGTAGGTGAATGGCGATGTAGTGTAAAGCGCTTTGAGAGCCTGGAAAAGTGCTACACAAGTATAACACCATTTTTAATGCTTTTGAAGGCCTGAATTTTCACCCCCCCTAAAAACAGTTTTAATGCTTTTAATGACCCTCATCAAACCTGTATTAGTCAAGGAAAAGGAAGACACAATGTTACTTTCAGCAGAACTTTCATCACTTTAAGCAGGTTCCCTTCTTGACTTCAGGCAATTATCTCATTTGTTGCAGGCTGTCCTCCTGTGAGATCACCAGTAAAGGATGTGTTTCATTGGCTGAGGCACTGAAGGTAACCTCCTCCCATCTTCAAGAGCTGGACCTGAGCTCGAACGATCTGTCGGACGAAGGGGTTGAGATCCTCTCGAAAGGACTGGCCAGCCCACACTGCATCTTAAAAATCCTCAAGTAAGGAGGTCCTTCAGTTTGTAATCTTCCATGAATCTGGTCAACTAATCAAAAGAATCACTGCTGCTGTTAGCAGCAACTCTAATAAATTATGTAATTAAAAAAAAAAATCATCAAGTTTACATAATTTTAAATCCCTCAAACGTGAAGTTTAATGCTTTTTAAGGTCTGGATTTTCACAAAGAAACAGTTAATGATCCTTTTTAATGACCTGCATCAACCCTGTATTAGTCAAGGAAAAGGCAGACACGATGTTACTTTCAGCAGAACCTTCATCACTTTAAGCAGGTTCCCTTCTTGACTTCAGGCAATTATCTCATTTGTTGCAGGCTGTTCAACTGTGGGATCACCAGTCAAGGATGTGTTTCATTGGTTGAGGCACTGAAGGTAACCTCCTCCCATCTTCAAGAGCTGGACCTGAGCTCGAACGATCTGTCGGATGAAGGGGTTGAGATCCTCTCGAAAGGACTGGCCAGCCCAAACTGCATCTTAAAAGTCCTCAAGTAAGGAGCTCTAACAGTTCATAATCTTACATGGATCCCGTTGACTATTCAAAGGAATCACTGCTGCTATTACCAGCAACTCTCATAAATTATGTCCAAAAAATGTTTTAACTGTCAAGTTTCCGTAAAGTTTAATGCCTCAAACATTTAGTTTAATGCTTTTTAAGGCTTTGATTCCCACAAAAAACAGTTGAGTTAGGATGCTTTTGAAGGACACCCATCAACCCTGTATTAGTCAAGGAAAAGGCAAACACGATGTTACTTTGAGCAAACATTCACCACTCTTACCGGGTTCCCTTCTTCATGCAATTATCTCATTTATTGCAGTCTGGAACACTGCAGGATCACCAGTAGAGGATGTGTTTCATTGGCTGAGGCACTGAAGGTAACCTCCTCCCATCTTCAAGAGCTGGACCTGAGCGGGAGCGATCTGTCGGATGAAGGGGTCGAGATCCTCTCGAAAGGACTGGCCAGCCCACACTGCATCTTGAAAGTCCTCAAGTAAGGAGCTCCTTCAGTTCGTCATCTTTCGTGGATCTGGTCGAGTAATCGAAAGAATCACTGCTGCGATTTGCATAACTATAATCAATTATGTTAAAAAAAAATCCTGTCAAGTTTACATAATTTGAAAGGCTTTGAAACATTTCGTTGAATCCTTTTTAATTTTCACAAAATCCATTTAATGACTTCATGCTTTTTAATGACCCGCATCAACCCTGTATCAGTCAAGGAAAAGGCAGACACAATGTTACTTTCAGCTAGAGGCGCACGATACTTATCGGTCCGATAATAGGAATTATGACATCATCCCAATAAATCCGCTAATAATAAATGTTATCGGATGCTATTAATTAATAATATTTTTGGCACAGTGTCGAATTGGGATCTGTGCGTTTCCAGTCCTGTTTTGCCAGTATGCAAAGTTTTATTACTGTTCTAGAGGCACCTTCGCTGAGTTATAAACCGGCGGCACGGTGGCTGAGTGGTTAGCACGTCTGCCTCACAGTTCTAAGATCAAGGGTTCAATCCCGGGCTTCGGCCTTCCTGTGTGGAGTTTGCATGTTCTCCCCGTGCCTGCGTGGGTTTCCTCCGGGAACTCCGGTTTCCTCCCACATCCCAAAAACATGCATGGTAGGCTGATTGAACACTCTAAATTGTCCGTAGGTATGAGTGTGTGCGTGAATGGTTGTATGTCTCCTTGTGCCCTGCAATTGGCTGGCAACCAGTTCAGGGTGTCCCCTGCCTACTGCCCCGAGTTAGCTGGGATAGGCTCCAGCACCTCCGCGACCCTCGTGAGGAAAAGCGGCATGGAAAATGAATGAATGAATGAATGAGTTATAAACCTTACTATGGCAATTAGCAAATGTTTGCAACTTACAGTGTTATTTCTACACGTTCTCGAGAGGTCTTTTGGTTATTGGTATGTAATTGCCAGATTAATTAAGTTGTTCCATGGACCAAGATGACAGAAGTCTCCTCTCCTGTTGCACCAAATATATTATCTGCTGACAAAGCAGAATACCTGTTGGGTTTATGTTTGTTAAACATCGGTGTTCATTGTTCAGGGGAACACATCGTCAATGATATTGACTGATTGTGATTGATTCAAATTATATTTGTAATTATATATTTATTATAATTTTTTGAAAAATGAATATGGACAGTTTATTTGGAGTCAAAACTGTTCTTGTCTTTGTTTTGTTCATTATAATAATGTTCATGTCATCGTGAAAATTCTGGTTCAGTAAAGGCAAATCTATATTGAATCAATCACTAGTATTTTTGACCTACATTTGTTCAAAAATTCAGGTGAATATACATTGAAAAAATGTACATATATTATCAGATATCATATCGGTATCGGCCTCGAGGAGCAGGAAGTTATCGGTATCAGTTTCAAAAAATGGATATCGTGCACCCCTAATTTCAGCAGAACCTTCACCACTTTAAGCAGGTTCCCTTCTTGACTAAAGGGAATCATCTCATTTGTTGCAGCCTGTCACTGTGCAAGATAGCAGATAAAGGAGGCATTTCATTGGCCAAGGCTCTCAAGTTAAACCCCTCCCATCTTCAAGAGTTGAATCTCAGGGCAAATCGAATAGAGAAAGAAGGAAAGAGGATCTTATTGGAGATCAAGGAGGATCCCAGCTATAGCCTGAAGACTGTCAGGTAAGATCTAAACAATGTTGCTTATCAGAGTAAATTCATGTTCAATACCGATTGTTTGTGTCTTTCTTCAGATTTAAATGAGATTAAGAACGTTTGGTCCTTGGCGTCAAGAAGGGCGAGTCATTCCAAATGTTCATTATTAGAAGACGTCGAGTCCATTTGGTCTCCTTCAGATTTAGTTCGGTCTCATGTACTCTCCAACGATCGCAAGAGGACCGGGTGTCGGCACTACGGGCAAAGCGGCCTCGCTCACAGAATTCGGGGAGGTCGTCGTCGGGTTCTTTGCAGCCAAATGGAGGTGGAGTTCAAGGGGAAGGTCTACGACGTTCCCACCAAACTGCTGGCAGTTGTATTCATCCATTTATTTGTACTGGAAGGGGCTGTCCAAATGGATTGGACTCTAGAGCATCATCAATGGCAGCCAGTGAGTTCAATAAGTACCCTTTAAAGGGTTAATTTATGTTTTTCACAAATTTAGAAGAAAATGTGATACGTACACCTAAAATAGTTTTGCTCATTTTGACATCTGTGTTTTAAATTTTATCATTTTCACTTTTTTGTGCAATATGTTGCTGTGTATGAGAACATTAAAACCCTAACGTGAAATAAACGTTTTTAAAAATCATCTAAAAATTCAAAATGAACTTGAATCAATACACTAGAAACGTTTCATTTTGTTGACTTGATTGAAATGCAGGAAAGTCAGGAGGTCGAGTCTCCAATACAATGAGAAGAATTACAATGCCAAGTAACACGACTCTGATTATGTTTTTTAAAAAGAAATGATAAGCAGTATATGAGTTCTTTTAACCAAATATGTTTTACTTGAGTGCATTTAATGGATGACCCCTTTTTCTTAACTTGAGTCATATTATTTGGAAGTAATGCTCATTCTTGGGTACAATTTTCGGCTTCCCTACCCAACTTTGGAAAAGTAACAAACGACTGGTGTATGGCAAAGTAGCAAGAGTAGCATATTTTCTTCACACATCTATTCAAGTGAAATGTTTGGTGTGGTGAAACTACTGTTAAAAGTACTTTTTTTTTCTCTCCAAATTTCAATGTCCCGGAAAAAAAAAATATGCATCACTACCCGCCTCATTGACGCCGCCGGATGAGCCCTTTCAGTGCAAAGGGTTGGGTCTCCTCTAATGTCCCAACAGGATGGATAGGAAAAGAAAACATAATTTTTCAAAATATTTGTTCGTCAATGGCAGCAAATGCGTTCACAGAGACATTATTGGAGTGGAAAAAATTGGTAGCAACCTGTTGGTTTCTTTTTTATTACTAATTAATTAAAAAATATATGCAAACAACAACAAAAAAGCAAATCCAAAAATAATTGCATATAAGAAAACGCAACAACAGATCTCAAAAATAATAAATTCATTCACTCCCAAAGATGTGTTTTATAGAACACTTAGGTTCGCGTTCAAAAGTGTATCAAAAAAATACTGGCTGTTTTTCAACTGCTCATAACTAAAGAATGGTAAAGAGTAGGAAAAATGATTTTCATGATTCAAGATTGCAATCCAATTGTTCTCTTTTGGGGTTTGTGTAGCCATCAATCACAATATTCTGTGGCGCTTGACAGATCAGTTAAAATCAATGTAAATGAACAAAAGGAAATGGCTTCTAAAAATGGATTGGAGTGAATTTTTGTCCACAAACTGAGTAGTTTTTCTCCAGTGTCTCCCAGTCAATATGCATTGGACTTCTAGCGCCATCACTGGCAGCCAATGAGTTCAATTTAGGGAGGGAATCACAATTCATGTCTAAAAGGGTAAATATTTTTTAACAAGAAAACTGTCATTTATCTAAAATATCAGCTAAATGGGTCAATTTAATGTACAGGCATGAAAATGGGTCAGGGGTGAAAAATGTGAGAAGGGTGTGGAGGAAATATGTTCCGGTACACCGAACAACTAAGTCTGTCCCAAACAACTAATTTTCTCCCGATTAGTCAGCCAACTGTTTTTACGTTACGATTAGTCGACTAATCTAATAATCCCCCCCCCCCCCCTTTTTTTTTTTTCTAATTTAGCAATGAAATTGTTGATGGCACTTATTCATTCAAAAAACTTTTTGGAACACTTAAATTCTTTATTAAAGTACAAATAAACACGTAAATAACAATAAATCGCAAATAAATAATAAGGTCAAATGCTCATAGCATTAACTAGTGAAAAAGAGGAATGTAAACGGATTCAGAACACTGACTTCGCCTTTCCAACATGATTGAAAATAACTTTAAAAAAAAAAAAAATCTAGCATTAATATATATATATACTACAACATATAATATTAGTATAATAATTATTCATTGCCAATCAGATTTTTCATAAAGGGTGTCATTGTAAAGCTACTCTTATTGTAGAATTTGAATTCTGCAGTATGTGGGATTAACTCCAGAAACCGTTATTTATATGACGAACATGACGTGCTTTTATTTTGAAATGTTCACCGGAAGTACGTTCGCTAAACCGCTAATTGGAAGCTTTGCACTCCGCAAAAAAAGTTATTTTTGTCATTGCATGTGGTGTCAGTAATCCATTTTTTTCATTTCTTTCATTTGCAAATGCTGTTAAGCAGCGACTTTTCATGTTTGAAGTTTCACCTTTTAACCGCAAGTTTGCGTTTTGGAGAAGACTGCCAATACTTTATAGCAGGCTAAAGTAGGTTGTCTTTTTCCCCATCAGCCTTAATGTAGCAATGCTAACATTTACAGTGTTTGATATAGATGTGTTTCCTTATTTTGTACTGTATATCTGAACTTTAACTCTACGGCATAATGATGACCAATAAACATCTGTGAAAAGAACTGGAGTCTCATATGACAAGCACGCACGCAGCGATAAAACGCAGCCGTGAAAATGACCGCCCTCATTTTGATTTACCGTGCGATAAATGGACTCATGGCATATCGCGACAGGCAATAAAACATGTCGTTAGTTAGTAAGATGGATTTACAATCTGCCCGCTCCTGTCGTCTTCTAAAATTACAACTAGGTGACGGCGCTTCAGGTGTTCATTCACGGCAGACGTGCAGCCAAGCTTGGCATTGAAGAGACAGGAGACAAGAGTGTACCCTCCTTTGTTTGGTTGAAATAAGTCAATGTTTTGGACACTCTGGTGCACTTTTTTGGCTTTTTGGCGCTTTCCCCGCTTGCATACCAAGCGTCCGACATTAAAAAAAAAAAAAATCTCCTGACCCCCCCTCCTCAGATCTACACAATTCACTTAGGTCACCCTTTTTGACCTCAAAACGGCGAATTCCGCCAAAATGTGAGAGATTTTCATGCCTAAATATCTATTTACTCAACTTGTCTTGATGACATTTTTCAAAATAAAAGCTTTTCAAGTACTGCCTTTTTTTGTACTGAAAAGCAGCTCTTGAAGAAAGCCAGTCGAGATGAATCCACGAGATGTACCACTCCACCCCTCCTGTTTACAGTAACCTTGCCTGTTAGGGCACTGCAGCAGGCCTGTGTGTTTTTTGAAAGAAAAAAAAAAATCCCAGTCATTAGAACTCATTCTACTCACCTGTTCTGCACACCTGATCATCATCATAGCTTCTCTACTTAGGCCATGTATATGGCGGAAAACACTCAGGTGACTTGAAGTTCTGCTCTGAGACCCTCAATTTGGCCAACATTCAAAATTGTCCGATATGCATACAAAGCTTCAAATCTCAATTTTCTGGGGGAAGAATTTTTTTAAACAGAAGGTCATTAAAAATATATATATATAAACAGCAAAACCCTATCTGGAGGTGAGAGTATGAAAGAACCGAATTAAAGACGCCATGACTTTAACGAGATATTATGGCGTACTTACCTTGTTTTGATCCAAAAACTCCATGTAGCATGTATCACTGAGTGTCAAGACACAGCTGGATTTTTGGGGGATTTTATGAGTGAAACATGGTCATATAACAAGGGTCGCGATGCAGAAATCGCAGACATCAAGGAATGGTCGAGATTTTCTCTTTCATATATTCACCCTTTTAAACATTTCCCCCCCCCAATTTTTCTTTGTTTGGATCGATAATGTATCATCTAACATATCAGAGAAATTGTGACGGTAAAAAATACAATTAAGCGATAGTTATGAGGTAGATATCTGGGACTTATTTACAGACCATTTCTTTGTGATGTAATTTGTTTAAAAGTTTAAAATATGCGAGCAAATAAGTTTTTTTTTTCCCTTCGAAATATTAGACATTGATTAAAATGATTAAAACAGTCAATAAAAAATGTATAAAATGATGAAACTTTGCCAACCCACCCCTGCTAAACAAGTGTCTTTACTGACTCCTAGCGCTTGTACTCGGTGGGTTCGACGTTGCAGCGTCCGGGCTACCATACAGTCGCCCTCCTCGCCTCGCTCAGCGCGGTGCATAATTTCTCCAATGTTGCGTGCGTGCGGGAAACTGCCAGTCCTCCCTTCTTCATGAGGCGTCCGTCCAGTGAGTGGCGGTCCACCCTCCCTCCGCTGTCTGTTACTTGAACGTCACGTCCGCTAGGTTAAGTGTGTTTAAATTGTGTCTCACCTGCGATCATGTCCAATAGACCCTACTCACCTACGTCACAAAATGGGCGTGTCGCTGTTTCCGGCCGCCATACTGTACCTCTTTTTCAGACCTATTCTCATTGGTTTCAATTAGTCGAGCAAGTTATAGAGCAATTCATGGAAGCCCCGGTGTTATCTGACGCTGTAAACTCATTGGATCCGTTGCATAAAAGGCGTTACGTGGAAAAGCTTCAGTTTATCCATTCGCCAGATCCGTATTTGATGCCTAAATCGATGTTTTTCGACCCGCTGGCTTCGCCTGACATCTGATACCCACACAAAATCAGCCTATTCTCACGAAAGTTTGAAAAACTTTAATAGCTTGGAGGCTTATAAATGCTACGTTGCTGGTTAGGTGAAACACGTCCTCGTACACGAAAATTCGGCAGGAATCTTGTGCTCGGAAGGTGAGTTACGAAATTTTCAATTCAAAATCTTTTGTTCTTGCTAACATCCACTGTCAAGTCTAATGTATTTCATGTCATTTGTCAATGGAGCTAGGGCTTTTAATGTTTATATGGTTTAGCGATAGCACTAACTACATACATACGTGTATGTTGTCGGCAATTAGCCTAGCAATGATCTTAATTGTGGTTGTCAGCCCAAAACCCTCTAAATATATATTAAATGCATCTTACCAGATATAAAATGACTACTACATAATCTGTGGTAGTCGTTTGGAGCCCAATTTTCTCGTCGAATTGCAGCAGTCAATCGCGGCCTCCTCTTCGAGTCTCTCGGAATACGGTAAAAATTCAAGTCTCTCCGTCCATCTTCTCTGTTTTTGCAACCGACCGCCACACACGACTTCACCATTTTGAGTATTAATGTTGACGAGCAGTAAAACGTGCAATAATAGGAAGAATTTACGAAGCGCTAATGCATTTCTATGGCGAGTATGCGGACATCATGGCGCGGGGGCGTGGCTGTGACGTCACGTGAGTAGGGTCTATAGTGTTAATTCACCCTCAAACGGGAGAGGGGTGTCTGTGTCTGTCTTTGACGTTGCCGTAAGAGACACACACCACCGGTTTATAACTGTTTGGCCGTTTACGCTTTTGTGGCATTTTCCCCACCGAAAGGGATCCGAAATTTTTTATTATTGTTATTTATTAGTATTTATTTTATTAGTATTATTTTTATATTAATTTAATAATAAACCAATATATTATATTGATATATATAAATTTAAGAAATTAATTAATTTTATATTTTTATTTTGTAATTTTAATTTTATTAATTTTTTTATTTTCCATCAGGTATGTGTGCGACCTTGTCTTTATTTTGTACTGCATTTCTATTGATGTAATGGTTCAAATGTTCATGTTAAAAAACAATCTAAAATAACTTGACAGTCGGGAAGGTAGAAAGTTATGTTTGCTGTATTTGTTTTGAAGCTGTGCACAAAAAAATGTATTCTTGAAGTTGACAGGTGCGTATGAGAGCTTTAGCTAGAGATGTCGCTGTATTCATTTTCTATTTTCCATTAGATGGCTGTGAGTAAATACAACTCCTTCCGGCTGGCAACAGAGCGGCCTCCTCGTGTCATCATTCGTCTGTACAAGAAAACACAAAGCAAAAGTCCTATAAGCTAGGGGTCACAACAAGACAGGCTACACAACTCTGTGATCTGTCCTCCTCGTCCAGGTCAGGACCCGTACCCGCGTTAAACCTCCCTCCCGTTGCCTTTAAGAATGTGCGCTGGCTGCTAAAGTAGCTAGCTTGGGCTTTTGGCTTAGTACTCAGCGGGCTCGCCTACCGTGCTGGATTAGTCAATAAAAAGCAAGACACAATGTTACTTTCAGCAGAACCTTTATCACTTTTAGCAGGTTCCCTTCTTGACTTCAGGCGATGAATTCATTTGTTGCAGTCTGCCCAAATGTGAGATCACCATTAAAGGATGTGTGTCTTTGGCCAAGGCTTTCAAGTTAAACCCCTCCCATCTTCAAAAGTTATTTCTCATCAACATTTGAATAGAGGAAAAAGAAAAGAGGGTCTGATTGAGGATCGAGGAGGATCCCAGCTATAGCCTGAAGACTGTCAAGTAAGATCTAACCAATGCTGCTTATCAGAATGTAAGTTCATGTTCAATACCGATTGTTTGTGTCTTTCTTCAGATTTAAATGGGAATAAGAACAACGTTTGGTTCTTTGCGTCAACAAGGGCGAGTCGTTCCAAATGTTCATTATTTGAAGACGTTGAGTCCATTTGGTCTCCTACGGATTTAGTTCGGTCTCAGGTACTCTCCGATGATTGCAAGAGAACCAGGTGTCGGTGCTACGGGCAAAGTAGTCTCGCTCACAGAATTGGAGGAGATCGTCGTGGGGTTCTTTGCAGTGACGAGGGGAAGGTCTACGACGTTCCTACTAAACTGCTGGCAGTTGTTTTCATCCATTTGTACTGGGAGGGGCTGTCCAAAAGGATTGGACTTTAAGCACCCTCAATGGCAGCCAATGAGTTCAAGAAGTACCCTTAAAAGGGTTAACTTAAGTTTCTCACAAATTTAAAAGAAAATGTCATAGGTACACTTGAAATAGTTTCGCTCATTTTGACATCAATTTTTTAAATTTGATCATTTTCACTTCTTTGTTTAAAATGTTGTTTTGAATGAGAACATTAAAACCCTAACTTAAAATAAATTGCTTTTAAAAATCATCGAACAATTTAAAAAAAAAACTTGAATTAATACACTGGAAACATTTCAATTGTTCTCACTATTGCAGCAGTGGGGGAGAGAAGAGGCAGCGAAAAGAGTTCTGAAGCTATGACGAGCGGCCAATGATGAGCCGTGTGCTACAGGGGGAAGGACCAAGCAAAGTCACTTCCCGTTCAGTTATATTGCCAAGCAGTCTTTGGGATTTGTTTGGCAACGTCACTTCCCGTTTACTCACCGAACGATTCATTTTGGCGGGTGGGGGCGAGGGGGGCCAACGATTCGTTTAATGCTTTGTTTGAACGAGTCTTTTTACTGAACCAACCGGAATGGATTCATTTCCTCAAGTGAACTGTTTATGCTGTCATTACTGCTCTCCTGGAAGTCGTGACAATTTGACAAAAAGTCATGAAAGTGAAAGTAATTTCGTGACTTTGGGTACGCCACGGTTCCCTTTAGTTGTTTACTTTTCCCCTATACATTTTAGATACCCATCGGCGGTCCTCCCGTCGTGGGTCGTGCGAAGACGGGAGAGATCACCCTCTCGTATTTTGTCACCGCTCGGCCAGTGGTGGGGTCAGGCCCTCCTGACTCGATGGCGAGTGAGAGGGAGGTGAATCAATCAAGCAAATAAATAATTAAACGGCCAGGGCCATCACAAGAGGACACCAGTGGGAGGGACTGGGGGAGTGCAGCACGTCAAATGAGTGACACAACCAAACACTGATACTACCCAGGCTCAGAAAATGTCACACATCGTGAACATATGACGAAAATGATGGCGCATTTTCGACTTGCTGTACTCACGTCAGACGAAAATTGTTTTCGTCTCTCAACATAACCGGTCTGCATGGAGCCGCGCCGCATGACGCGATCCGTCCCCGTTGTGTGCGGTGCATAGAATCTTCCTTCCTGATGCCTTCAAGTGGGTGCGCTGGCAGCTATAGATTTTTGGCTTAGTGGGGGAGCACTGCAAGGAGCCGCGTCATATGACGCATCTAGCACGGCAGGCAAGTGCATGACCACAAAGCCAAAAGCCCAAGCTGGCACCTTTAGCTTCCAGCGCACATTCTTGAAGGCATTGGGAGGAAGGTTTCACGAGGGTACGAGTCCCGACCTGGACAAGGAAGACAGATCGCCTCGTTCGGCGCGGCTCCTTGCAGGTTGACTACACCAAGACATGTTTTTAGCTCGTCACGTCATCGTCATGAAAAAATTGTCAACGGAATATTTTTCAACAACACTGGTTTAAAGTTTTTCTCCCGCCCCCACTCTTTAAAAAGATACCAAATGGTCACAAAGCCGCTCAATCTGAACAAAATGGTGGCAGTAATGCACATATATGGTTTTGTGGGTGTCACCAAAGTTCACACCCAGCATGCCCTGTCTAGGAGGACCAGAAAGACAAATTGTCACACGGACGGGAGAAGAAGAGGCAACAACAAGGCCGCGTAAGTTTTCACTTTAACTGAAATAAAAAGGTGAAATAGTCCTAACTTTATTCACTTTAAAGTTTGTTTATAATTTGCTCCTTTGGTCAGTTTGCCTACCGTTTCATTTATCGTGTCACAATTCTATCGTGTGTAACGGGAAAGACAAAAATATCTTTTAATTGCACAGTACATTTTGTGTCCAACAAAATGTCTTTGAGCTTGAAATACCCAGTTATATTTTGCGTGACACAACATTTTTGACACTCGTTTACTGACATTGAAGTTCTTCTTTTTAGAAAGACATGGGTGCTTAAGTAGGTTAAGCAACTTCTTGTGAAATGTACAAGTGGCAACTCGCTTCCTTGTTGCCAGCTATTATTCGATTGTTTGCAAACTGGCCTCTTTGAAAAAGGAAATTTAGACTGAATCTGTTATACTTTTGTCTTCCAATATATTGTTAGGCATTTTCAATACCAAAACAAGTCATTTAGTGCCACACTGTAGCGAACAAAGCAACAAGGGAGTTCCAACATGAGTGAAAAAGATTGACCTGACGTCCATGCTTTGTGTCGCGTCACTCAAATGGTTTATGAGCTCAAATTACAATAAGTTGTCGTCCGTAGATACCCGATCGACGGTCATCTCGCTCACTCATTTAGTGGAAGGATGCCTCTGGACACCGAGCGTAAGGAGCTGCTGTTGAAAACACTGATGGAGCTGGGGGAGGACGACTTCCAGTCCTTCAGCAGATTTAAGTTATAGTAAGCAATGAAAAGTTCACAGATACCCAATCCATGGTCATCTCGCTCATGCGTTTACAAGGTGGAAGGATGCCTTTGGACACAGAGCGTAAGGAGCTGCTATTGTTGCCGCTTCTAGTGCTCAGTTAAGGTATAGTTGCACAGGATTTATCGATTGCGCCAAGGGCATGAAAGGGATCAATGTATAATGAGAAAAAAAAAAGAAAAATCAAAAGTAATGTACAACCCAGGAAAAAATTTGGAAAGTAGTAGAGTAAAATGTACATATATGTGCTGGAAAATGTATTGAAGTAAACGTAAAAAGTACCACTTCCTATTTGTACTTAAGTCACGTATAACTACGCAAAAATGCACTAAAGTACAGTCATGAAAAATACTTTTTCTTTGTTGCATTCGACCACTGCTAAGAGGAATGAAGACCTGACATCTGTGTTTTGTGTCACATCACTCAAACAGTTTACGAGCTCAAGTTACAATAAGTCATTAAAGTTTTTGTCTGCAGATACCTCATCCACGGTCACCTCCCTCACCCGTATGTAAGTCAGAAGGATGGCTCTGGACAGCGGAAGGAAGGAGCTGCTGTGGAACACGCTGAGGGAGCTGGGGGAGGACGACTTCGAGTCCTTCAGGTTCCACACGGACCTGCCTCAAAGCGTACGCGAAAACCCTCGCCGGGCGTACATTGCTGACGAACTGATGAAGAAGCACGGCCAGAACACCCTGGAGCAGACCATCATGCTTCTGGAGAAGATCGGTAACAACAATTTGGCCGAGAGGCTGCGCAGCGACATGGTGAAAATAAAAGGTTAGTCCCCGACTTACAGTCGCTTATCGTGGTAGAAAGCAGGTGACTTGACAACTGTAGAAGGTAACCATGAAACGACCCCTTGCAAAATTTTTGTTGCTCATCTATTTCCCAATCCCAACTCCTGAGACATAGCTATTGCTTCCCATTTTGTGATCAGGGTTGTTGCTGCTCTGTTGCTCCTAAGAGGCCCTTAAAAAACAATAGACAGACTTTGTTTCTCTTTTTCATCTTAGACGTATCTGAGAATGGTAAGCCCTTATCGAGATCTTATCAATCGCTTTTACTCATCTCATTTAATTTTTTGGAATGCATCAGCGGAGCAATAGATGAAGTCATTTTGAGCCACACATGAGAAGCATGAGAAATGATTCAGAATTAAAAATATATCCTTAGTTCCTAAAAAAAGATATACGTATATATATATATATATATATATATATATATATATATATATTGTGGTGACCCTTTGTTGTGTGTCCGTTTGGCCGAGCGTGTTACCGGCACAGGCACGTGACAAAGACACTTTAGAGCCGCGCGGGTTCCAGAGAGTTCACAGAGAGCAGCAGAGTTACAGTGGCTGGACAATAGCAACACGAGCTAACAACCAAGACTCCAACATTTCATACCGCCACAATATATATATTTCACCACACAGCAACAGTTTATATGAATAGAAAACAGCTCACTTAAAATAAAAATAAATTACATGTGGGACATCATAAAATTGAATCGCTCCTCCAACTAATCATTGGCGTGGTGTTTGTAAAATAAAAGGAGTCTCTGCAGCTCAAAGAACGGGAGAGATTTCTCTCATTTCAACCGTTTACATTCCGAGCAATTTTTGTGAAATTAGGGGTTGTGTTTGCTATGAGAACTCCCCCCCCCCCCCCCCCCAAAAAAAAACTGCGCAAACCTGCCTTGTTGCACATATTTTTATTCCTAAATCATCAAATGTGATGAACTTTATTTTCCAAATTTCTTACATTTTTGAAAGTGTCATCACCAGCTAAATTCGAACAATTTCACATGCCAAATATGGAAAGTCACACACATTGCTTGATGACTGATAAACTATCATCTCAGTAAGGTTTTGACAACTGATCATATAAAGTGAACATCTTAGCTTGGATTTGACATATTGCACATCGTGGTTGGGCAAATGAGCAGGGCGTCATTTACATTCCAAAAATGGCACTTTTTGACAATAGTTTGTAAACAAGTGTTTTGAAACAATTCTGATACTGCTTATGATCAATCACAGTATCAATGAAAATGAATAGTAGCGAGGCTGATACCCAATCACCAGGCTACAATGGGTTAATTTGTCTGTTATATCCAATCAGACAAGCATTCTTTGGGTAGACACTGCTTATAATCAATTACAGTATCAAATAATATAATAGTCACAACTCATAATCAATTGCTATGACTTATCATTAACTTCAGGATCGCGGATCGTCGGCGACTTACATGGACAGCAAACAATAACACTTCACTGCGTTAAACAAGCGGCACATTTTATTTAACCCACAGTATAAAGTGTACAAGCAAACAAGCAACAATTGTATTTCAGCTCATAGATTACATGCAATAACATAAATCTCATTACCGTGTGCTGGAAGGACGGAGAGCCGGGCGTCCTCAGTAATAGTGAGCGAAGAAATACCAAGGCTGGGCGTCCGCGCGTAAACCCACAGCAGACTCTGATTTTACTTGTCTCCGTCGCTTCTTTATAGCAAGTACCGCGCCCCGTAACTTCCCCTCCCGTTCGAGTGCGATTAGATGTTTCACACGGTTGACGAGAAAAACATGTTATGTTCACATTCCGATGTTTTGGGAGTCAGCTTGATAAGGTTGCCGATGTTTTGGGAGTCAGCTTGGTAAGGTTGCCGATGTTTTGGGAGTCAGCTTGGTAAGGTTGCCGATGTTTTGGGAGTCAGCTTGGTAAGGTTGACATTCCGATTTATGTTACCTTGCAGCTTGATGTCAGTTGATGAGGTTAAAAACAACATTCCTTTATATAAGGCTTTGGGGCCTTGTCTTACAACAAGCCACATTATTGTCCCGAAACTTGAAAAGTCACACTTTCTATTCATTTCACTGAAATGAAACATCATCTTTTACATCTGGGAGGGGTCTGTTCATGCCTCTGGCTCTGCCTTTTGCCCTCTCAGCCCTTGCAGCTCTGGCAGAGGGTCGATATGAAAAGTGAATCAAATATATATTTTATTGTTTATGAATAGCCAATTTCAAACTATTTTGAAATTCACACGAGTATCACATAAATGTCGAATATAATAATGCAACGTCATAATCTATCAATAACTATTTAGGTGTGGAATGGAACTGTTTTGTCCTCAACTGCTGTCACTGCTGCTTTCTTGCAGGCGCCGACTTCTCCGTCCACGATGACGATCAGATAGCCAGATTGAAGAGGGAGCTCCAAGACAACCTGCGGCGTTTATACAGGTTTGCTTCTGAGGGCAACACCGAGCGCTGGCAGCAGCAGCAGCCCCTGGAGGACGTCTACACGCAGCTAGACATCACCTACGGGGCAGACGTCAGCCCAGACGGGCGGCATGAGGTCCTCCAGATGGAAACGTGTGACGCCGCGGCCAAGCGGTCTATCCTGCCGTGCGACATCTTCAAAAGCCCCGACGGGAACCGACGACCGATACGCACGATGCTCACCGTTGGCTTCGCGGGAATAGGAAAAACCTTCCTGATTCAAAAGTTTGTCTGGGACTGGGCCAGCGGTAATACTAACCAGGACGTGGACTTCATATTTCCTTTCACCTTCCGCGAGTTAAACATGGAGAAAGGGGAGAGCTTTACGTTGGCCGAGCTGATCGGCGGAGACAGTCACATGCGCGAGAGACTGAACGAGATATTTATCTATCTGCAAACTTCTGGGAAGCAGGACTTTGAAAGCAGCGGGATCAAGATCTTGTTTATCCTCGACGGACTGGACGAGTGCAACTTCAAAATCGACTTGAAGAAAGCCAGGAAAGTGAACAAGAACGTGAAGGAAAGCTACCCGCTAGAAGTACTGCTGGCGTATCTCATCAAAGGGAACCTGCTTCCGTGCGCCAGGGTTTGGATCACCACGCGGCCCGCGGCGGCCCGCGATATCCCCGCCGACCTCATCGACAGCAGAACAGAGGTGGGAGGATTCAGCGAATCCCGGAGGCTGGAGTACTTCAGGCAAAGGTTCCCAAATGAGGAACGCGTCACTGAGCACATTCGGAAATCTCGCACCATCTTCATCATGTGCCATATTCCCATCTTCTGCTGGCTCACCGCCACAGTTCTTCAGGTTCATTTGGACAAAGGGAAGGAGGGAGAGCTTCCCACAACGCTGACTGACATGTACTCGGCATTTATTGGTCACCACCTGGAAAACTCCAAGGAGAGAAATACAGCGGCGTACATCCCTGACGTGAAAGCGCTCGCCAAGCTGGCCTTTGACCACACCATGAATCAGCGTCAGATCTTCTACGAGAAAGACCTGGAGGACAGCTGCTTTGATTACAGCCAAGCAGCAAAACACTGCGGTTTATTCACAGAGGTCTTTAAGGAGGTCCATCCGCTCAAAAGGAAGAAACAAAAGATGTTTCAGTTTATCCACCTGACCATCCAGGAGTATCTGGCCGCACTGTACGTAAAGATGTGTTTCTTCCACGACAACAAGAACGTACTGGATACATCAAGATGGAAAAAATTGTTCATGCCTGTTAAGCAGAAGACAATCACTGAGGTCCACAAGTCAGCTCTCCAGAGAGCCTTGGAAAGTGAAGGAAACCTGGATATGTTCCTCCGCTTCCTCGTTGGCCTTTCATTGCAGTGCAACCAGGAAATAGTGGGGGCACTGCTGAAGGTTCCTCATGACTGGGAGCAAAGCAAGTCAAAGACAGTCAAGTTGATACAGAAAAGGATCAAACGAAACACTCCAGAAAAGAGCGTCAACTTGTTCTACTGTCTAAACGAGCTGAAAGACAACTCCTTACTGAAGCAGATCCAGCATCAACTAGTTTCAGGACGTTTGTCCTGGCGTCAAATGACAAATGATATGTGGTCGGCCCTGGCCTTCTTCTTACTTACGGACGACGAAACCATGAAGTCCTTTGATCTTCGCCGCTACTCCCCATCGCCTTTGGGACTCAAGAAGCTTCTGTTGGTGGTCAAGGCTTCTCAAAAATCAGAGTAAGTTCTCTAAAGTGAAATGAAGTGGATTCCCAAAGCACAATGGCAAATCCAAGAAGAAGTGCACAAAACACAAAGAAAACAACTAAAAATTATGAAACAATCAAAAATCACAAAAAAGATGGATAAAAAAAAAACAAAAAACTAATACAAATCTCACACACACAAAAACAAAACACAATTGCTTTTCAGAAGACGCGACAACAAATCGGAAAACAAAACAATATCACCTCATTCACTCCCAAAAATGTGTTCATAAATTTTTGGAACACTTAATTTTACTACCAAAACGTATAGAAACAAGAATTGAGGATTTTTAACTGATCACAACTGAAGAACGGAAAAGTGTAGAAAAACGTCTTTTACTGATTATTATTATTATTATTAATATAATTAATTATTATTATATTATTTACTTATTATTATTCAAAGCACCATACTAAAGTCAGCAGAAGTTAGGTTTGGCTTCCTCTCACGACTTCCTCCTTTCTGTGTTCTCCAGTCTAAATCAATGTCGCCTGGACAAAGGCAGCTGTCACCTGCTGAATTCCGTTCTCAGTTCTCCATCCAACCTGAGGCATCTGAGTCTGGGCTTGAACCATCTGTCGGACGAGGGGGTCGAGATCCTCTCAAAAGGACTGGCCAGCCCACACTGCAACTTAGAAGTCCTCAAGTAAGGAACTTTTCCACTTAGAAATCTACCTCCAGTTCATACTCTTCCTTGGATACGGTTGACTTATCTAATGAGATACTGCTGCAACCAGCCAACAATAAGGGCCAAAATATACCAGACGCGTCTTCGGTCCGGGTCTTGCAAGATATAGCGCTGAACCCAATCCGTTTCCATTTTATCCTACTGTTCAAAGTATAGAGGCCGCGTCAGTGCTCCAGACTGACTGCGGACCATCTCCGGCGTGTCAGAACCGGCCGGATGGTTTAGACTCTTTTCTATTTTTGCCGGACACGCATCCGTCAAAATGGGCAGAGCAAGGCCTGGAATCAAAAGCCCAGTTGCTTATTCACGGTAAAAACACCTGCAAACATGGACAAAAGCTTCATCGTGGATGTCACAATGTGATTCATGATGCAGCAGATCATTAAAAAGGAAGCTGCAGCAGAAGCTATGAGGATTGACGGTGAGTTATTATGCAAGGTATGTAATTTAAAACAGAAATAGTGCCACAAACTCATAGTAAAAGCAAATAAATTCAGGAAAAATTGTTCAGTCCGCCTCTCTCTCTGCTTCTCTGATGAGTACAGACTCCGTGTGTTTGTCGTTGTTTATAATGCCACATTTGCGTGCCCAATTACCCGTGGGCTCTTGACGGGATGGAATTGCCGGACCGCAGCTGTGCGCAGCCACTGTTTTTTTTTTTTTGCCAATTTTTGACATACTGCGTAGTGCGTAGTCAACGCGGCCAGTATATTTTGGCACTAAGGCAGTCACAATTTTATTTTGATTAGAACCTCCACCAATTTAACCAGGTTCCTTTCCCGACTTCAGGCAATTATCTCATTTTCATTCAGAAAAAATGTTTTTCCCGCCAAGTTTACATCATTTTTCATTCCTCGAAAATTTAGTTGAACGCTTTTGAAGGCCTGAATTTTCACAAAATCCATTTCATGACTTTCAATGCTTTTTAATCACGCGAATAAACCGTGTATTAGTCAAGGACAAGGCAGACATGATTGTCATGCCTTTGTATGAAAATGATAAAGATATAATAAGTTAGTTAAAATTGTAAAACTTAGTTAAAAAATAAATATTGTTGTCTAAAGGTTTCATCTGAAAAGCGTTGGGAGTGAGACCTATCCTTTTCTAGCAAAAGTGCATATATGTTGAGGACCAGAGCATCTGTCGCATTGAGTGATCTTAGACACCAAACTTTTTTCCTCATTTCAAGCACGTTTCTCAGCGCCTGTGAGGCTTAAAGGTAACATCGACGAACTTGCTCTGCCAGCTAAGCCTAGGCTAACCTTCGTCTTTGTAAGTTTTTACTTAGTTTTTATATTGAGTTTGAAAGAAAAATGTATTTTTCTCTTTGAGGCGAACTTTTTCACTATCCATTGATTTCACTGAGACATTCTCTTGTGTTTCTGCTAAGCTACTCACACGTTGGAAGATATTATTGTATTACATTTTGAATGTATTCATTTGTATTTTAGTTACCAACAAACTATTTGAGACCTCCATAAACCCAAGAAAAGTACGCCTTGTCTCTGAAGAGTTTCATTTTTTGGTTCGCTGGCTGTAGAGCAACACATGTCACGTGTTGTGAGGACAGCTCAACGATCAGAACCTTCATCACTTTAACCAGGTTCCCTTCTCGACTTCAGGCAATTATCTCATTTGTTACAGGCTGCTCCGCTGCAGAATCACCAGTAAAGGATGTGTTTCATTGGCTGAGGCACTCAAGTTAAACCACTCCCATCTCCAAGAGCTGGACCTCACCAGGAACGATCTGTCGGATGAAGGGGTCGAGATCCTCTCGAAAGGACTGGCCAGCCCACACTGCATCATAAAAATCCTCAAGTAAGAAGGTCCTTCAGTTCGTAATCTTCAATGAATCTGGTCAACTAATCAAAAGAATCAGTGATGCCGTTAGCAGCAACTCTAATAAAATTTGTAATAATAATAAATGAATTAAAAAATCCTGTCAAGTTTACATAATTTTTAATGCCTCAAACATGGAGTTGAATGCTTTTTAAGGCCTGGATTTTCACAAAGAAACGGTTAATGAGTTTGGATGCTTTTAAATGACGCCCATCAACCCTGTATTAGTCAAGGAAAAGGAAGACACAATGTTACTTTCAGCAGAACCTTCATCACTTTAAGCAGGTTCCCTTCTTGACTTCTGGCAATTATCTCATTTGTTGCAGGCTGTCATGGTGCAGCATCACGAAGAAAGGATGTGTTTCATTGGCTAAGGCACTGAAGGTAACCCCCTCCCATCTTCAAGAGCTGGACCTGAGCTTGAACGATCTGTTGGATGAAGGGGTCGAGATCCTCTCAAAAGGACTGGCCAGCCCACATTGCATCTTAAAAGTCCTCAAGTAAGGAGCTGTAACAGTTCGTAATCTTCCAAGGATCCCGTTAACTAATCAAAGGAATCACTGCACAGCAACTGTCATAAATTATGTAAAAAGAAAAGAAAAAAAAAAAGTTTTTTAACAGTCAAGTTTCCCTAAATTTTAATCTTTTAAGGTGTGGCGTGGCTCAGTATTAGAGTAGTTGTCCTCCAAACCAGAGGATGTGGGTTCAGTTCTTTCGCCCGATGAACTCGACTCACACCATTCATATCACACCATATCACACCATTTACGCTTTTTAAGGCCTGAATTTTCACCAAAAAAACAGAGTTTTAATGCTTTTTAATGACCCTCATCAAACCTGTATTAGTCAAGGGAAAGGAAGACACTTTCAGCAGAACCTTCATCACTTTAAACAGGTTCCCTTCTTGATTTCAGGCAATTTTCTCATTTGTTGCAGCCTGTCCAAATGTGGGATCACCCATAAAGGATGTGTTTCATTGGCCGAGGCACTCAAGGTCACCCCCTCCCATCTTCAAGAGCTGGACCTGACCCGGAACAATCTGTCGGATGAAGGGGTTGAGATCCTCTCGAAAGGACTGGCCAGCCCACACTGCATCTTAAAAATCCTCAAGTAAGGAGGTCATTCAGTTTGTAATCTTCCATGAATCTGGTCAACTAATCAAAAGAATCACTGCTGCTGTTAGCAGCAACTCTAATAAATTATGTAATTAAAAAAAAAAAAAAATCTCATCAAGTCTTCATAATTTTAAATCCCTCAAACATGTAGTTTAATGCTTTTTAAGGTCTGAATTTTCACAAAGAAACAGTTAATGACTTTAAATGCTTTTTAATGACCCACATCAACCCTGTATTAATCGAGCAAAAGGCAACAATGTTACTTTCAGCAAACAACCACATTAACCAGGTTCCCTTGTCGACTTCAGGCAATTATCTCATTTGTGGCAGGCTGTCATGGTGCAGCATCACGAAGAAAGGATGTGTTTCATTGGCTGAGGCACTGAAGGTAACCTCCTCCCATCTTCAAGAGCTGGACCTGAGCTTGAACGATCTGTCGGATGAAGGGGTCGAGATCCTCTCAAAAGGACTGGTCAGCCCACACTGCATCATAAAAGTCCTCAAGTAAGGAGCTCTAAGAGTTCATAATCTTACATGGATCCCGTTGACGATTCAAAGGAATCACTGCTGCTATTACCAGCAACTCTCATAAATTATGTCCAAAAAATGTTTTAACTGTCAAGTTTCCGTAAAGTTTAATGCCTCAAACATTTAGTTTAATGCTTTTTAAGGCTTTAATTCTCACAAAAAAACAGTTGAGTTAGGATGCTTTTGAAGGACACCCATCAACCCTGTATTAGTCAAGGAAAAGGCAAACATGATGTCACTTTGAGCAAAGATTCACCACTTTTACCGGGTTCCCTTCTTCATGGAATTATCTCATTAATTGCAGTCTGGAACACTGCAGGATCACCAGTAGAGGATGTGTTTCATTGGCTGAGGCACTGAAGGTAACCTCCTCCCATCTTCAAGAGCTGGACCTGAGCTCGAACGATCTGTCGGACGAAGGGGTTGAGATCCTCTCGAAAGGACTGGCCAGCCCACACTGCATCTTAAAAATCCTTAAGTAAGGAGCTCCTTCAGTTCGTCATCTTTCGTGGATCTGGTCGAGTAATGGAAAGAATCACTGCTGCGATTTGCATAACTATAATCAATTATGTTAAAAAAAAATCCTGTCAAGTTTACATAATTTGAAAGGCTTTGAAACATTTCGTTTAATCCTTTTTAATTTTCACAAAATCCATTTAATGACTTCATGCTTTTTAATGACCCGCATCAACCCTGTATCAGTCAAGGAAAAGGCAGACACAATGTTACTTTCAGCTAGAGGCGCACGATACTTATCGGTCCGATAATAGGAATTATGACATCATCCCAATAAATCCGATAATAATATATGTTATCGGATGCTTTTAATAATATTTTTGGCACAGTGTCGAATTGGGATCTGTGCGTTTCCAGTCCTGTTTTGCCAGTATGCAAAGTTTTATTACTGTTCTAGAGGCAGTGTTTTTCCTTCACTGAGTTATAAACCTTACTATGGCAATTAGCAAATGTTTGCAACTTACAGTGTTATTTCTTCACGTTCTCGAGAGGTCTTTTGGTTATTGATATGTAATTGCCAGATTAATTAAGTTGTTCCATGGACCAAGATGACAGAAGTCTCCTCTCCTGTTGCACCAAATATATTATCTGCTGACAAAGCAGAATACCTGTTGGGTTTATGTTTGTTAAACATCGGTGTTCATTGTTCAGGGGAACACATCGTCAATGATATTGACTGATTGTGATTGATTCAAATTATATTTGTAATTATATATTTATTATAATTTTTTGAAAAATTAATATGGACAGTTTATTTGGAGTCAAAACTGTTCTTGTCTTTGTTTTGTTCATTATAATAATGTTCATGTCATCATGAAAATTCTGGTTCAGTAAAGGCAAATCTATATTGAATCAATCACTAGTATTTTTGACCTACATTTGTTCAAAAACTCAGGTGAATATACATTGAAAAAATGTACATACATTATCAGATATCATATCGGTATCGGCCTTGAGGAGCAGGAAGTTATCGGTATCGGTTTCAAAAAATGGATATCGTGCACCCCTACTTTCAGCAGAACCTTCATCACTTAACCAGGTTCCCTTGTCGACTTCAGGCAATTATCTCATATGTTGCAGGCTGTCACTGTGCGAGATCGCAGATAAAGGAGGCATTTCATTGGCCAAGGCTCTCAAGTTAAACCCCTCCCATCTTCAAGAGTTGAATCTCGGGGCAAATCGAATAGAGAAAGAAGGAAAGAGGGTCTTATTGGACATCAAGGAGGATCCCAGCTATAGCCTGAAGACTGTCAGGTAAGATCTAAACAATGTTGCTTATCAGAGTGTAAATTCATGTTCAATACCTATTGTTTGTGTCTTTCTTCAGGTTTATCTAAGAAGAACGTTTGGTCCTTGGCATCAAGAAGGGCGAGTCATTCCAAATGTTCATTTTTAGAAGACGTCGAGTCCATTAGGTCTCCTTCAGATTTAGTTCGGTCTCATGTACTCTCCGACGATCGCAAGAGGACCGGGTGTCGCCGCTACGGGCAAAGCGGCCTCGCTCACAGAATTCGGGGAGGTCGTCGTCAGGGTCTTTGCAGCCACATGGAGGTGGAGTTCAAGGGGAAGGTCTACGACGTTCCCACCAAACTGCTGGCAGTTTTATTCATCCATTTATTTGTACTGGAAGGGGCTGTCCAAATGGATTGGACTCTAGAGCATCATCAATGGCAGCCAGTGAGTTCAATAAGTACCCTTTAAAGGGTTAACTAATGTTTTACACAAATTTAAAAGAAAATGTGATACGTACACCTAAAATAGTTTTGCTCATTTTGACATCGTTGTTTTAAATTTGATCATTTTCACTTTTTTGTGCAATATGTTGTTGTGTATGAGAACATTAAAACCCTAACTTGAAATAAACGTTTTTAAAAATCATCTAAAAATTCAAAATGAACTTGAATCAATACACTGGAAACGTTTCATTTTGTTGACTTGATTGAAATGCAGGAAAGTCAGGAGGTCGAGTCTCCAATACAATGAGAAGAATTACAATGCCAAGTAACACGACTCTGATTATGTTTTTTTAAAAAGAAATGATAAGCAGTATATGAGTTCTTTTAACCAAATATGTTTTACTTGAATGCATTTAATGGATGACCCCTTTTTCTTTAACTTGAGTCATATTATTTGGAAGTAATGCTCATTCTTGAGTACAATTTTCGGCTTCTCTACCCAACTTTGGAAAAATAACAAACGACTGGTGTATGCCAAAGTAGCAAGAGTAGCATATTTTCTTCACACATCTATTCAAGTGAAATGTTTGGTGTGGTGAAACTACTGTTAAAAGTACTTTTCTTTTCTCCAAAAGTCAATATCCCGGAAAAAAAATATATGCATCACTACCCGCCTCATTGACGCCGCCGGATGAGCCCTTTCAGTGCAAAGGGTTGGGTCTCCTCTAATGTCCCGATAGCATGGATAGGAAAAGAAAACATCTGTTCAAATTTTCAAAATATTTGTTCGTCAATGGCAGCAAATGCGTTCACAGAGACATTATTGGAGTGGAAAAAATTGGTAGCAACCTGTTGGTTTCTTTTTTATTACTAATTAATTAAAAAATATATGCAAATAGCAAAAAAAAAGCAAATCCAAAAATAATTGCATAGAAGAAAACGCAACAACAAATCTCAAACCAAAATATTGAACTCATTCACTCCCAAAGATGTGTTTTATAGAACACTTAGGCTCGTGTTCAGAAATGTATCGAAAAAAATACTTGCTGATTTTCAACTGCTCATAACTAAAGAACGGAAAAGAGTAGGAAAAAAATGATTTTCATGATTCAAGATTGGAACCCAATTGTTCTTTTTTGGGGTTTGTGTCGCCATCAAACACAATATTCTGTGGCGCTTGACAGATCAGTTAAAATCAATGTATATGAACAAAAGGAAATGGCTTCTAAAAAATGGATTGGAGTGAATTTTTGACCACAAACTGAGTAGTTGTTTTTCTCCAGTGTCTCCCAGTCAATATCCATTGGACTTCTAGCGCCATCACTGGCAGCCAATGAGTTCAATTTAAGGAGGGAATCACAATTCATGTCTAAAAGGTTAAATATTTTTTAACAAGAAAACTGTCATTTATTTAAAATATCAGCTAAATGGGTCAATTTAATGTACAGGCATGAAAATGGGTCAGGGGTGAAAAATGTGAGAAGGGTGTGGAGGAAATATGTTCCGGTACACTGTACAACAAAGTCTGTCCCAAACGACTAGTTTTCTCCCGATTAGTCGGCCAACTATTTTTACGATTAGTCGACTAATCTAATAATCCCCCCCCCCCCCCCCCCCCACACACACACACACACAGTTTTTATCATATTTTGCTTTTCAAAAAGAAGACACAAATAGCAGACATAAATAATCCCTATTTAGGCTTATATTCAAAGTTTATATGGATCGACAGCACGCACGCACTGTCCGTGCATGTCACACACACATACGGGCAGTTTGCCCGACTCTCGGCCGTGTAGGCAATGTTGAAATATTGCCCACATAGAGCAGAGAGAAAACCGATCATTCTAAGGCTTATCCTCAACCATTTTTATTGTTTTATGACTGTTGTCAAGCCCGGCCCTTCCCCAAAAGCCGTGTTCACTGCAAGCTAGGCGCTAATAACGCACAGCCGCATCGCTACCGTGGCGTCCCTCTCGCTTTTTGATGATGTAATTGCTGCATGAATTCCAATTTGGGAGACTGGACAGTACAGACCGCCGCGACAGTCTGGAAAAATGTGGCCCAGATCAGATTTGAACCACATACGAAAGTGACCCAGATCGGATTTGGAATGGTCCAGTTCTATGCGACTTGTCACGTTCAGACCGTCAACTTAATGCCTGACTCGAGTCGGAAAAATGCAAAAAAATTGGATTCTGTAGTATGAACCTAGCCAAAGTCATTGACGTAAGTAAAGACGGTAATAAATTGTTTCTCTATACGAGCAAACACAAAGCTGGGTCAGTGTCACAGGTTTAACTAAAGTTAATCCTGAAACAGTGGAAAATCCAAAATATTGAAAGATCTCAAATGGGTCAAAATTTGAGTTAAATCCAATTTATAATCTTGAAAAAAAAAAAAAGACTACGATTCACACATCTTGGTCGTACGGGATGATTGTCCTTGTTGACGACATCCAAAACAAAGGCCATGTCCACATGTAGCAGGATATATGGCAAAAATAAATTTTTCTATGGTTTGGCCTATCATCAACACGCACACAAAGATTTAAACCAGGGTTCTTAAGAATGACAGGGAAAGTGAAGAAGTGCGAAGTCTGCGTTTGTTGCGCCATCATGTGGACACTGATAACCGAAGATTTAACTGTTGAAACGTCACTGACTGCGACTAACTTTGTCCTCAAGTCACACATGAAACTAATGTTTACATTTGGAGTAAATTAAACACGCGTTTTTGCTTCCATTTATTTTTCACAAACTATTGCTGAGCTTCTTATTGAAGAATTGGTATGATAGGCCATTATTTTTATTGTTAAGAATGTACTTAAGAATGAATGAAAGCTGTTAGCTGTGGAAGTTTTTTTTTTTTTTTTTTTTTACACAAACGTGCAGGTGTGGACACAATTATTTTTCCCCGACGCTAGGTGTAGACATGGCCAAAGATTGCGTCCATCCAGCACAAGAAATGTTAGTAATATTATCACAAGAAAATAAAATCTCTTTCTATTTTTGGGTTTTGTAATTTGCTCTTAATTCTTTTTGCTGTCCCTTTTTTTTTCTTGAAATTAAATCTATTATTATTATTCATAGCACCATACTAAAGTCAGCAGAAGTTAGGTTTGGCTCACTCTCACGACTTCTTCCTGTGTTCTCCAGTCTAAATCAGTGTTGGCTGGACAGAGGCAGCTGTCACCTGCTGGCTTCCGTTCTCAGTTCTCCATCCAACCTGAGGCATCTGGACCTGGGCTGCAACCACGATGTGTCGGACAAGGGGGTCGAGATCCTCTCAAAAGGACTGGCCAGCCCACACTGCCACTTAGAAGTCCTCAAGTAAGGAGCTCTTCCACGTTGAAATCTACCTCCAGTTTGTAATCTTCCGTGGATACGGTTGACTTATCGAATGAATCACTTCTGCTACTAGCGAACGATAAGGGCCAAAATATACCAGACGCATCTTCGGTTCGGGTCTGGCATGATATAGCACCGGAGCCAACCCGTTTCCATTCTCTCCTATTTTTCAAAGTGTAGTGGCCGCGTCAGTGCTCCAGACTGACTACGGACCATGCATCCAAGAGCCCGCCGGACAGTTTAGGCCACAGGTGTAAAAACCGATTCCAGAAAGGGCCAAGTGGGTGCTGGATTTTGTTCCAACCGATACCGTGCAGAGAGTTTAACCAATGAACTTCCTACTGAAACAAGCAGCACCTGACAAAGTTTAACTGATTACACATGTAAAAGATCTGATTGGTGAAAAGGTGTCCTCTTCATTGTTTGGAAAGCAAACCTGCACCTACTCGGCCCTTTCTGGAATCTGTTTGACATCTGTGGTTTAGGCTATTTTCTAGTTTTGCCAGAGATGCATCCGTCAAAATAGGCAGAGCAAGGCTTGGATTCAACAGCCCAGATGATTATTCACGGTTAAAACACCTGCGAAAATCACAATGTGATTTATGATGCAGCAGATCATTTTTGCATGAACAACAAACAAAGGTAGATAGATGCACAGTGTCTTAGTTTGTGTGTTTTTCTGGCAAAGATATCAAACAAATGACCTGCTGACAACTTTGTTTTTTTATTAACACATGGGGATAAAAAAACAAAACAAAAAAAAACTTCCACAAACTGTGGCTTTGGGCAGGCTGTGTCTGTCTCCCTCACTCCCACGTCACTTGACCAAAACATTATCCCCATTGCGTGCACTTCAGGGTGCCTCAGAAAACATTCAATCAGAACATTACACATGGGACGTCACAGCAGAAGCTATGAGGATGGACGGTGGGTTATTATGCAAGTTATGTAATTTAAAACAGAAATAGTGTCACAAGCTCATAGTAAAAGCAAAATAAGAATTCGGCAAAAATGTTCAGTCAAATCAAGACCACCTCACTTTCCGCTTCTCTGATGAGTACAGTGTTTGCCATTGTTTTTAATGCCACATTATCGTGCACGATTACGCGAGAGCTCACGACGGGACGGCGTTGCCGGACCGCAGCTGAGCGCAGCCGGTGTGTTTTGCCGATTTTTGACATACTGCGGAGCACGCAGTCAACGCGTCCTGTATATTTTGGCCATTTTTACTTGAGTAGAACCTTCATCAATTTAACCAGGTTCCTTTCCTGACTTCAGGCAATTATCTCATTTGTTGCAGCCTGTCAATGTGCTGGATAACAAGGCGAGGATGCATTTCATTGACTGAGGTTCTCAAGTTAAACCTCTCACATCTTCAAGAGCTGGACTTAAACGGTAACAAACTGTCGGATGAGGGGGTTGAAATCCTCTCAAAAGGACTGTCCAGCCCAAACTGCATCTTAAAAGTCCTCCAGTAAGGAGCTCCTTCAGTTCGTAATCTTCCATGAATCCGGTCAGCTAATCAAAAGAATCACTGCTGCTGTTGGCGGCAACTCTAATAAGTTATGTAAAAAAAAAATAAAATGTTTTTTTCCTGTCAATTTTTCATACCTTTTAATGCCTCGAACAGTTAGTTTATTGCTTTTTAAGGTCTGAATTTTTCAAATAAATCAATGTAATGACTTTTAATGCTTTTTAATGACCCACATCAACCCTGTATTAGACAAGGAAAAGGCAGACACGTTGTCACTTTCAGCAAACCTTCACCACTTTTACTAGGTTCCCTTCTTGACTTCAGGCAATTATCTCATTTGTTGCAGTCTAAGAAAATGCTTGGTCACAAAGCGAGGATGTGTTTCATTGGCTGAGGCTTTCAAGTTAAACACCTCCCATCTTCAAGAGCTGGACCTGAGCCTGAACGATCTGTCGGATGAGGGGGTTGAGATCCTCTCGAAAGGACTGAGCAGCCCACACTGCATCTTAAAAGTCCTCCAGTAAGTAGGTCCTCCAGTTCGTAATCTTCCATTGATCCAGCCGACCAATCAAAAGAATCATTGCTGACACTAGTAGCAACTCTACAAAATTACACAAAAGAAAAACAATAATAACCGTGAAGGTAATTCTTAAATAATCGATCATAAATTAAAGAATCACTGCTGCTACTAGCCAAGGATAAAGTAGACATTTGACTTTGGGTTGAACTTTCGTTACTTGAACCAGGTTCCCTTCCTGACCTAAGCCAATTATTTCATTTGTTGCAGCCTTTCAGAGTGTAAGATCACAAAGCGAGGATGTGTTTCATTGGCCGAGGCACTCAAGTTAAACACCTCCCATCTTCAAGAACTGGACCTGAGCTGTAACAATCTGTTAGATGAGGGGGTTGAAAACCTTTCGAAAGGACTGGCAAGCCCACACTGCATCTTAAAAGTCCTCAGGTAAGGAGGTCCTCCAGTTCGTAATCTTCCGTTGATCCGGCTGACTAATCCAAAGAATCACTGCTGCTATTGGTAGCAACTCTACAAAATTCCTTACAAGAAAAAAAAAAAAAAAAAAAAAGTTTAAGTATTCTTAAATAATTTCTCATAAATTAATCACTGCTGCTACTAGCCAAGGATAAAGTAGACATTTGACTTTTAACCAGGTTCCCTTCTTGACTAAAGGGAATCATCTCATTTGTTGCAGGCTGTCACGGTGCGGGATCGCAGATAAAGGATGCATTTCATTGGCCAAGGCTCTCAAGTTAAACCCCTCCCATCTTCAAGAGTTATTTCTCATCAACACTCGAATAAAGGAAGAAGAAAAGAGGGTCTTTTTAGAGATCAAGGAAGATCCCCGCTATAGACTGGAGACTGTCAAGATCTAAACAATGTTGCCTATCAGAGTGTAAATTCATGTTCAATACCGATTGTTTGTGTCTTTCTTCAGATTTAACAAATGGGAACAAGAAGAACGTTTGGTCCTTGGCGTCAAGAAGGGCGAGTCATTCCAAATTTTCATTGTTAGAAGACGTCGAGTCCATTTGATCTCCTTCAGATTAAGTTCGGTCTCACGTATTCTCTGACGATTGCTAGAGGATCTTGTGTCGGCGCTACGGGCAAAGCGGCCTCGCTCACAGAATTCGAGGAGGTCATCGTCGGGTTCTTTGCATCGACATGGAGGTGGAGTACAAGGGGAAGGTCTACGACGTTCCCAACAAACTGCTGGTAGTTGTTTTTATCCATTTGTACTAGGAGGGGCTGTCCAAACGGATTGGACTCTGAGCACCGTCAATGGCAGCCAATGAGTTCAATAAGTACCCTTTTAAGGGTTAACTTATGTTTCTCACAAATGTAAAAGAAAATGTCATACGTACACTTGAAATTGTTTTGGCAAGCAAGGAGGATTTGGTAAATGATGATGGAGTGTGTTGGTTTCTTGATATAGTATTGCAATTTTGTAAGCCCGCGTTTGTTTGTAAATTGTGTAGTTGTGTTAATAAATTAAAAAAAAAAAAAAAAAAACTTGAAATTGTTTTGCTCATTTTCACAGCAATATTTTAAACGATCATTCTCACTTCTTTGTGTAAAATGTTGTTTTGCATGAGAGATATGATGCTGTTTTTTAAACTGCGACATTACAACCCGCTCTCTGCACTTCTCACTCTGTATAAATCTTTATTTGAACCACATTTACAATATTGTAATATCATATGGTGCAACACATTTCCAACTCTAAAAAAGCTTCTGAAGGAGAAACGATATCGTCATCGCACACTCCATATAATTGTCTGCATTAGTCTAACACATATATAGCCTAACACATACATATGACACCGTCTAACTGTTTGCATTACTCTAACACACGTAATATAATTAATGAGGAAATAGTATCATTGTCATATTTACGGTAGGACTACGCTACTAATATAAAATAAATAGAACACCATAGTTTAATGAGAAGAAATAGAAGAGATACACAATGCCATCTTATCACAGGAGTGAAGCACCAACTCTGGCAATCTGCTCTCCCAGCAAACTCCAAGGACAAAGCGCTTTGTCCTAAAACAAGCACAACCAGCCCGGACAGCAAAGTTGATAGCGGGCGTCCCAATCCGCGCACGAACCTAAGCCGCCTCAAACCGGCCAACAAGGGGAAGATCAAAAAGCAACGGCCAGACCCACCTTCAGACACACCTTCGACATGACCCGCGTCAGCAAAGACTTTAAAAAGACTGGACACTGAGATAACACAGATTTCTTCTGCTCGGAAACATGTAGCCTTGTTTTGGATCCAGAATTGTCCCTCCGTCGTCTGTTTTTGCCTTGTTTTTTACCATTGTTGACGAATAAATTGTCAACCTGTTTTCGGCGAGTGTTCTTCAAGCTTTTGAAACATGGAGTCAGTGTGCAAAGGGTTAACACAGGAACGCGCGGAGTTTAACTTCCTCCTGGCCGGGCTCTTCGGGGGCGTCGAGCGGCGGAGCACATTTCCGTTCTGTTGCCGGCCTCCCCGTGCGGTTTGGGCTGGGAGGACTAAATTCTTTCACTTCAAACACTACAAAAAAAAGTTATACATGCCCTAACATGGTCCGAGTTCAATGTTCCAACTATATATTTCACCACCACCACCTTCTGAGGCTAAAAGAAACACAATTACTTTTAAAATGCTTGCATAATGTAGCAGGTCATCCATAAAATAAATCATAAATTAACTGATCTCATCCCATCCCAATCTATACTGCTCATCACACATACAGTATATGGCGGAAAACACCAACAAGACTGAATAAGCAGTTTCTGCTCTTGCACTCCCTGCTGTATTTTAAGCCAAAACAACTGTTGTATTTCATAGAAAAATATGTCTATATGCTGACATAGCAGATATAAATGGGGCATTAAGCACCCCAAACTATTTTTAATTTGTCTGTTTTACCCGTTTACAGACCTCACCCTTCCGCTTTTGTTTCAACCCAGCCATAAAACGAAGGTAATTATATTTATTATTCAAAATGCCTGTCATTTTTATCTTAGAATCATTAATGATGCCAAATATTTTGTTAAAAAAAAAAATTCGCTCGCAAATTTTAAACTTTTAAACAAATTATATCACAATGAAAAAAATGGTGCCCGTAAAAAAGTCATGGACATCTACCTTATAACTATTGCTCGATTGTAGGGCTGTCAAACGATTAAATTTTTTAATCGAGTTAATTACAGCTTAAAAATTAATTAATCGTAATTAATCGCAATTCAAAACATATTTTTCTGTAAATTATTGTTGGAATGGAAAGATAAGACACAAGATGGATATATACATTCAACATACGGTACATAAGGACTGTATTTGTTTATTATAACAATAAATCAACAAGATGGCATTAACATTATTAACATTTTGTTAAAGCGATCCATGGATAGAAACACTTCTAGTTCATAAAAGATAAATGTTAGAAATTTTATAGTAAAACCCCTCTTAATGTTTCGTTATAATAAAATTTGTAAAATTTTCAATCAAAAAATAAACTAGTAGCCCGCCATTATTGATGTCAATAATTACTTACACAATGCTTACGGGTGCTGAAGCCTATAAAATCAGTCGCACCCAAGCGCCAGCAGAGGGCGGCAAAACTCCATAAAACACAACAAGTGGGCGTTTCACTATACCGTCATTTAAAGTGCATGTGACACGAAAAAGCATGTTTATTTCATGATACACGTGGTATTTTATGCTACTGAATGAAATGGACCACTTGGATGTGTGTGAAAGCGATCGCTATATTTATTTAGTTTTTTTTTAATCCCGCGCCATGAAAATGAGTGACTTCCGGCTTCGGTCTTGCATTGAGGAGGAGGGCGCTGTGACGTGTACGGTAGAAGACGTCCTCTTCACTATACAGCATACTGTTGTGTATGAGGACGAAGGATTCAGCTGATTTTGCGGATTAATACATTTATTTTTCGCACCACGCCAGCCAAACGGCATCCAAAATCATTCTGTATGAGGGAGAGGCGTATGCCCCTTTTTGGAGTTTCAAAAGGTTCCCATTCACCGTGGATATTGGCCAAAACAAGCCGACTACAGTGGGACCATTGGACTTAGGAGGAAGTGAGTAAACATCTTGTTTAGTATTATGTTTTGACCATTATGGAGTAATTTTGCCATGTCGTCCTGAATAAATGCATTTTTATTATTTCATATTCCATTTAGCACAAGACTGTTATTTCTGTCATGACCATACCGTTTATTTAGCAATCGGGGAAAATACTTGGATAAAAAGAATATCTTGTAAAAATATTGAAGTAAAGAGACAGAAACAATGACATTTTGCAGCTCTCTTCGTCGCGTTTTCCTCGTTGTGAATAGTTCCCCCTCGACGGGCTGACTGGTCCTTCTCAAGCCATTTATATAACTATTGGGGATAAATACTTGGATAAAATGAATATCTTGTAAAAATATTGGAGTAGAGAGACTGAAACAATGAGGTTTTGCGGCTCTCTTCGTCTCGTTTTCCTCGTTCTGAATAATTCCCCCTCGATGGGCTGAATAGTAAAACCGATTAGCACAGTCTACCGCTGACGTCATCCACCAGTTGGGGACGCTAAAGCCCTATAACAGTAGGCGTGGCTAATCAGCAGATTAAAAGACGAATTTCTCGTCATCTGCGCTTTGCTAAATTGTTGTACAGTATATAGTCGAATTGTCTCAAAATATGATTCTAATTCACATAATAATGCCATTTAAGACTTTTTTTCTCATGTCATATGCTCTTTAAATCTGTCTGAGCGGGGCATGTGCGTTAATTGCGTCAAATATTTTAATGTGATTAATTTAAAAAATTAATTACCGCCCGTTAACGCGATAATTTTGACAGCCCTACTTTATTGTTGTTGTTTTTTTTTTTTTTGCTACTGTTGCATTTTCTCCGATATGTTAGATGATAAATAATCAAAGAAAAATCGGAAAAAAAAAAAAAAGTTTAAAAGGGTACATATTTAAAAAAAAAAAAAATCTCGACCACTCCTTGATATCTGCGATTTCTGCATTGCGACCCTTGTTATATTACCATTACCACCTTGTTATATTTACCCAGACTGGAAAATGCTGGTTGACTTAGACCACAGGTGTCAAACAAGTCCTCAAAGGACTCAAAGCACCTCAAGTGGGTGCGGGTTTTTGTTCAAACCCATTATGAGGACAGCCTTTCCCCAATCTGCTGTCTTATAAGTATAATCGGTTGATTGCAGTCAGGTGCTGCTTGTTTTAGCAGAAATCTCATTGGTTGAACTGTCTGTGCTGGATCTGTTGGAACAATGACCAGGACACACTGTCGCCCTTTGTGGAATCGGTTTGACACCCCTGACTTAGACCAAAAACGCATCTTCCAGCCTGAGATCATTACAACCAGCTTCAGGCCGGACCTGGTCTTGTGGTCATCCTCCCAGAAAACTGTGCTCATTATACAATTAACTGTACCATGGGAAGCAGCAGTTAGTGAAGCATGTGAGCTCAAACGACTGAAGTAGGCGGACATTGCAGCCGAGGCAGAGCAACGCGGCTGGCATGCCCAGGTGCTTCGAGTTAAGTTGGGTGCAGAGGCTTTGTTGCCACGTCCACAACCAAGCTTTTGAAAGGAATGGGAGTGAGAGGTCAGGCCTTCCGGCGGGCTGTCAAATCGTTGTCAGATGTAGCCGAACGAAGCAGCAGGTGGATATGGATTAAGAGAAAGGGCCCCATCTGGGCTACAAAATAACATCCAGGGGTAAAGACTGAGGGGCGGGCACACCTGGGACGTCGTTGAGCCCTCTGGAGGTGTCGTGGGCCTATCAATGAAACACCAACGAAGGAGGGTGCCCACCTGATGACCCTAGTGAAGCCTTTGCCCCTAACCCACAACCAACACCAAGTGCTGATAAATCTGAGGGATTGTACCATCTAGTCCTATGAGCTCAACCATGTTGCAACCATAAAATCCCCCCCAAATCCAGCTGTGTCTTGACACTCAGTGATACATGCTACATGGAGTTTCTGGATCGTAATAAGGTAAGTACGCGATAATATCTGGTTAAAGTAATGGCATCTTTAATTCTGCTCTTTCATGCTCCCACCCCCAGATAGGGTTTTGGTGTTTAAATTTTTTCTTTTTTTTAACCCCAGCCATTTTCACCAGAGCAAGACCCTTCGCTCCCGGCCGTTTTTTCTGGATTTTGACTGATTTTGCATGGCCCACAGAAAATTCTGTTCTATTGCTATATAAACTTTGAACACACCAAATGAAAGATTAGACTCTCTTCTTTCAGCAGAAAAAAAGTAAGTTCCTATCTTTTTCCATTCTTTAGAAATCAGCATTAGAAAATAGCTTAGTTTGAGCAATTTTCCAATTTCTGATGAAAAAACGGAGAAAATGAGCTTTTTGTAAACGCATACATTTCAAACATAACTTTGACTTTAACAAAGCTATTTTTTGCATTAGTTACATCCCAAACATCTGAATAATGTTTTCCTTTCACAAAATAACATGAACAACCAGCCAAACAGGGCTTTTGATTGCTAAGTAGCAACTTATTCACACATGACTAGTGAGAGATGACGGTTGGTAGCCGAGATGACGCCGTTGTTGCCACGTCAGCCGTATAAACTTTTCCCTCGTCATTGTCTGTCTCACAAAGATGGATTATTTTTGCATTTCTGCGGGGACTGCTCGGCGAGCCGCTCCACGGGGGGTTTCACTCGTTTTGCACGATCGTCCAGCGCCTGGCATCCCAAGCGTCCTCAGCGCTCTGTCAATGCTGGCCGGCCGTTCACTGCTGTTGAATCGGCTTGCCTGGTCTTCCAAAATGCACTACTGCCGTCCAGTGGCCAGTTTTATTGCTTTAAAATTGGTTTGGAGCGTTGTTCTTTGTTTCTCAGTTACAGCGGAAGCTATATATGCTTCTTATAATTTTTTTTTTTTTTTTTAATCGCAAAAGAGGTATAAATACGTTTGTGGGACAGTTAAGCATTTAAAAATAGAACGTATTTATACGGTTCTGGGAGCAAATGAGTTAAATGCCCTCCTGTTCAAAATCTTTCTTCCCCCAGAAAATTGAGATTTTAAGCTTTCCAATGATTTATCACACATGCATATCAGACAATTTTGAAAGTAGGCTAAATCGGGTTTCTCAGGGCAGAACTTCAAATCACCTGAGGGATTTCCGCCATATATATGGCCTAAGTAGAGAAGCTATGATGATGATCAGGTGTGCAGAACAGCTGAGTAGAATGAATACTAATGACTGGGAAAAAAACATTTTTTAAAAACTAGGGCTGTCAAAATTATCGCGTTAACGCGCGGTAATTAATTTTTTAAATTAATCACGTTAAAATATTTGACGCAATTAATGCACATGTCCCGCTCAGAAAGTATTCTGCCTTCTGTAAGTTTTACAGCAAGGCTTTTAGTGCTGTCCAACAGCGAACTCTTGTGGTCGCTTTGCAACATGGTTTATTTTTTTCTTGCCAGTTCAATATGGCTGCACGACGTCTCGGGCTGACGCCTACGTTGTAATGTTGTGCTTATATGATCCTTGGACAAGATTTGTCCGTAAGTATGGTTGTTGTAAAGAATGTACATAATATGTTAGTAAGCGAAATGTTATATTTTTTGTATGAGACGCTTTTTGTTTATGTTTAGTGAACCTGTATAGCGTGCTAAGCTAACGTTGTTGCTAATGCAATGCTTGTGTACTTTTTTTTGTAGTTTGACTATGGTCTAAAGAGGACAGTGGTTTGAGGCCATTTTATTAATAAATCAGATGAAAAAGAAAGAAGTCTGATTATTAAGGCGTCGTTCACTAGCTGTCTAGCTTTGGAAAAAGTAGACGCTTCGGAGTGAGGACAGCATAGACAGATTTAAATGACAGTAGAGTGAAATGCCCACTACAGTCCTTATGTACCGTATGTTGAATGTATATATCCATCTTGTGTCTTATCTTTCCATTCCAACAAATTCTTTTACAATATATATACATAATTTACAGAAAAATATGGCATATTTTATAGATGGTTTGAATTGCGATGAATTGTGATTAATTACGATTAATTAATTTTAAAGCTGTAATTAACTCGATTTAAAATTTTAATCGTTTGACAGCCCTAAAAAAAACACGCAGGCCTGCTGCAGTGCCCTAACAGGCCTAGTTACTGTAAACAGGAGGGGTGGAGTGGTACATCTCGTGGATTCATTTCGATTGGCTTTCTTCAAGCGATGCTTTTTAGTACAGAAAAAGGCAGTACTTGAAATGCTTTTATTTTAAAAAATTTCATCAAGACAAGTTGAGTTAATATATATTCAGGCATGAAAATCTCTCACCTTTTGGCTTAATTCGCCATTTTGAAGTCAAAAAGGGTGACCTATGTGAATTGTGTATATCCGAGGAGAACATTTTTAGAGTGATCCTCTAACTTAAATAGATGTAGGCTCTAATAAACCACAATTGTTCTCTTGTACTAAAACATGTTGTTAGAAACACATAAAATGTTAAATCAATAGCAATATTTTATAATATTTACTCCATATTTTGACCGTTAGTTGGCGCCATGGTTTGCGGGCTCGCAGTGATGACGTCATTGGTAACTTTCCAAATGTGTAGCGTGTTAAACAATTGCTTATTGCTGCCTAAACACGCAAAGTAATATGCCACGATGTGCTGCTTTTGGATGCAATTTCCAGTCAAATGGAAACAAGGGGAGTGATGTGAGTGGTCAAGGTGGAAATATTATTTTTTGTGAATAAATGTGCAGAAGTGGAAGCTTCTCCCCTTTTTGGTACTTTTATACACGTATCCTAGCTACCACGCGTTACAATGTACAAGACATGGATTACACATGGTGTGCTCTTTGGCCTGTACTTTATGTAAAGCACACGACAGCTCTGGATGCTAACAATCGACATAATTATATTGGGATAAGTTTGAAAACGCAATATGCTTACCTTGAATAGCTGCTAATAAAACCGGACAGCATACACTCTCGCTCCCAACCGGCGTTCCAAACGGCATACACTCTCGCATCACCAGTTTTGCCCAGCTTTTGTCTTATCAGGTATTTGCTGCACGCATTTTTCCCTGAAGCCCGTCTTGTGAAGGACCGACAGTGCTGTCCTGCTCTTCACTTTTCAGATCTGGTTCAAAGAGGAAGAGTAGAACTGACGATTTGTTGGGAAAGCTAACGAGTGACACGCTGGAATTTCGGCAACGGGACCAGTGACGTCATGCACTGCGACGTAACAAGAATGGCGACCTATCACTTAAAATAACTTTACAAACTTTATTAAAAACATTAAAAGGGGTTATAATATCAAATTATTATAACACATACTAACATTTATCTTTTAAGAATTACTTGTCTTAAAAATAGAGGATCCCTTTAATGGGGGGTCGGGAGATCTTTTTAATGTCGGACGCTTGGTATGCCAGCTGCGAAAGCGGCACAAAGCCAAAAAAGTGCACCACAGTGGCCAAAAAATTGACTTATTTCACCCAAACAAAGGCGGGTACACTGTTGTGTCCTGTCTTAAGTGCCAAGCTTGGCTGCACGTCGGCCGTGAATGAACACTTGAAGCACCGTCACCTCGTTGTAATTTTGGAAGGCCACAGTAACTGGCAGATTGTAAATCCATCTGACTCACTAACGACAAGTTTTATTGCCTGTCACGATATGCCAAGAGTCCATTTATCGAACGGTAAATAAAAATGAGGGCGGTCATTTTCACGGCTGCGTTTTATCGCTGCGTGCGTGCTTGTACACGTGCGTGTTGATGGCATATGAGACTCCAGTTCCAGGCATGAAAATCTCTCACCTTTCGGCGAAATTCGCCGTTTTGAAGTCAAAAAGGGCGACCTACGTGAATTGCATAGATCCGAGGAGAAAATCTTTTTGGGAGGGGGGGGGGGGGGGGGTCGGGAGATTTTATTTAATTATTATTATCATCATCATGTGATTAACTTAGTACGTAAACTGAGCACTTAAGAAATCGGTTCTTTTAAAAAGACAGTCAGCAAATCCTTCTAGATGCTTCGCTGACGAGAACCAATCATCGGCCCAAGCTGCGTTCCATTATTCCAAACGCACGCACTCCTTACTGTACATGGAGTGCTCAGAGAGCCTTTCGTTGCATTGCAAAGCTGCGAAAACAAAAAGCAGGCCTTATCCACACCGGGGCAGACCAGAGCGCAGCATACACACTTGCCTGTATTTGCCAGCAGATTGAATTTGGTGAGTAATGGTTTCAATCGTTTTCACATTTTGCGATATAAAAAAGTTACTGCCATTCGTTGCAGCTTGCGTTGAACACTGCCAGAGCTAGCCAAATTTCCCATGAAAAAAAAATAGCTCCCGTTAAATTGGCGTCAAGCTTGTGTATTTAGCGGTAATATAAACGAAGAAACGCACTGCTGAGTCAAATTAAGCGGCATGCTCTCGGATGGAGGGGGGCGCCTCGTATCGCTCCCGTCGTCCGCCTGAGACGCGTTATTTTCGGGACTTGAGCTGACGGCCGGTGTCGGCACAACACCGGCCCGACGACTGGTGGGAATGACTCTTGCTTCTTAAAGCTTTTCAGAAATACAGGGATCCCTCGTTTTTCGCGGTTAATGGGGACCACAACCCGCCGCAATAAGTGAAAACTGCGAAGTAGCCCCCCCCCCATTTTTTTGTGCGTGTTCAATGTATTTATTCAGATTTTACATTGGAAAAAAGATAAGACATGTTTTTTCACTTTTTTCACCAAAGTATCATTTATAAATGCTTTTCAAGCACTTCAAAATGTAAGAATTATGATAAGTTTTAAACATGTTACTGCCCCACCGAATTATTTTTAAACAAGAATAAAGTAGTAAGAAAATGCTTGGCTTTATTAAATGCTTCATAGTGAGTCTACTCAAACCCTCTCAGGCTTTGTTAAACGGTGATTGACACATGTGCAAAGTTTTTCTTTTTATATATATTTTTTTGTTTGATGCAACTTATATGTGTGAATAATAAAGAGACAAATGTCCTGGCCAAAATGTGGCCCAAACACAAAACAACATTACTTCAATGGAAACATTTGTTTCAATCAAGAAAAATAGTTTTCAAATGCTTTTTTTGTCTCAAATTTATTTTTGCAATCAAAAACAAATTTATTTATTGAAGTGACTTTTTGGGGATTAAAAGTTTATACTGTATTTTGATTGAAGGAACTTTGTTTTTGATAGAAGTAACTTTGTTTTTTGATTGAATAATAACACAAATCTACTTCCATCGTTATTGAGAGAGAAAGAAATTAAGAAAGCTTTAAAACTAAAAGCCGCCGGGGAGTCTTTTTTTAAAAAAAATATTTATATTTCATTGCATAGACATGCCTCATAGGGAAAGGAGAATGAGGGATAAAAAAAAAGGAGTTGGATGAGGCTGCTAAAGGCAGGGGATACCTCATCAGCTGGGTGAATAGCAGACCTGGTAAGAACAAGCTTGCAAGGATAGTCTGGTATTAAATACAATTATAAACACAATTACAGTGTTATTTTTCTATAAGATTTTATGTCATTGCTTTATTAATCATTAGGTGCTAGAGTTGTTAAGTATGGATAATAATGAAATCATAGTTTTGAGAAAACTGTGCTGTTGGTGGCTCAGTGACCATCTGACGTGGTTTGTTCTCAGATGAACAAGTTGAGGAAGGAAGTTTTGATGCAGAGGTTGAAGGAAGAAAAGAGGCAGACTGACTGAGTCACAGCCAGAAAGTGTGGATGACAGTTTTGATTTCTATTCACTGTTGCCCCCTCCCAATTAAAATATGTCACAGTCGCAGGCAATTATTATCTAAAGCTGGTTAAAATTGAAGTTATGTTGTTTTAAGGTGTATTAAATACTTGTTCATGTGCCCCTTTTGATCTACGAGCACCCGCCCCTCCACCGGTCTCTGCACGGCCCTGCTGAAACACAGTGTGGGTCGACAGAGCTCAATATTTTGTTGGGGTGTACAGTGTACTGGAACATATTCCCTCCACACCCTTCTCACCTTTTTAACCCCTGACCCATTTTCATGCCTGCAGTTCTTTTCACAGATTTTTATTGGTCATCCACACGCCGTAGAATTAAAGTTCAGACATACAAAACAAGGAAACACATCTATATTAAACACTGTAAACGTTAGCATTGCTACATTGAGGCTGACAGGAAAAAAGACAACCTACTTTAGCCTGCTATAAAACATTGGAAATCTCCTCCAAAACGCAAATTTGCGTTTAAAAGGTGACGTTTCAAATATAAAAAATGGCTGCTTAACAGCATTTGTAAACAAAAAAAAAGGAGAAAAAAAAGATTACTGACACTACATGCAATGACAAAAAGAGCTTTTTTTTGCGGAGTGTAAATCTTCCTGTTAGCGGTTCAGCGAACATACTTCCGGTGAACATTTCAAAATAGGAGCATGTCATGTTCGTCACAACCCAGCATTTACACACGCGCAAATCCGATACCGATAAATATCGATTTCTCATTGACTCATTGGCTGCCATTGACGGTGCTCAAAGTCCAATCCTTTTGGACAACCCCTCCCAGTACAAATGGATGAAAAAAACTGCCAGCTGTTTGGTGGGAACGTCGTAGACCTTCCCCCTGAACTCCACCTCCATGTGGCTGCAAAGAACCCGACGACGACCTCCCCGAATTCTGTGAGCGAGACCGCTTAGTCCGTAGCGCCGACACCTGGTCTAAATCTGAAGGAGATCAAATAGACTCGACGTCTTCTCATAATGAACATTTGGAATGACTCGCCCTTCTTGACGCCAAGGACCAAACGTTGTTCTTATTCCTAGTCGTTAAATCTGAAGAAAGACACAAACAATCGGTATTGAACATGAATTTACACTCTGAAAAGCAACATTGTTTAGATCTTACTTGACCGTCTTCAGGCTATAGCTGGGATCCTCCTTGATGTCCAATAAGACCCTCTTTCCTTTTTCCTCTATTCGATTGTCCCTGAGATTCAACTCTTGAAGATGGGAGGGGTTTAACTTGAGAGCCTTGGCCAATGAAATGCATCCTGTATCTGCGATCCCGCACCATGACAGCCTGCAACAAATGAGATGATTCCCTTTAGTCAAGAAGGGAACCTGCTGAAAGTGATGAAGGTTCTGCTGAAAGTAGGGGTGCACGATATCCATTTTTTGAAACCGATACCGATAACTTCCTGCACCTCAAGGCCGATACCGATACAATATCCGATAATATATATACATTTTTTTCAATGTACTGTATATTCACCTGAGTTTTTGAACAAATGTAGGTCAAAAATACTAGTGATTGATTCAATATAGATTTGCCTTTACTGAACCAGAATTTTCATGACGACATGAACATTATTATAATGAACAAAACAAAGACAAAAACAGTTTTGACTCCAAATAAACTGTCAATATTCATTTTTCAAAAAATTCTAAAATTATAATATAATAAATATCTAATGATATATATAATTTGAGTCAATCACAATCAGTCAATATCATTGACGATGTGTTCCCCTGAACAATGAACACCGATGCTTAACAAACATAAACCCAACAGGTATTGTGCTTTGTCAGCAGATAAAATATTTGGTGCAACAGGAGAGGAGACTTCTGTCGTTTTGGTCCATGGAACAACTTTCTTAACCGGGCAATTACATATCAATAACCAAAAGACTTCTCGAGAGCTTGTAAACATAACACTGTAAAGTGCAAACATTCGCTAATTGCCATAGTAAGGTTTATAACTCAGTGAAGGAAAAATGCAGCCTCTAGAACAGTAATAAAACTGCATACTGGCAAAACAGGAGTGGAAACCAACGCACACATCCATATCCGACAATATGGCAAAAATATTATGAATAGGCCCGATAACATATATTCTTATCGGATTTATTGGGATGACGTCATAATTCCTATTATCGGACCGATAATTATCGTGCGCCTCTAGCTGAAAGTAACATTGTGTCTGCCTTTTCCTTGACTGATACAGGGTTGATGCAGGTCATTAAAAAGCATGAAGTCATTAAATGGATTTTGTGAAAATTGGGGCTTTAAAAAGGATTCAACTAAATGTTTCAAAGCCTTTCAAATTATGTAAACTTGACATGATTTTTTTTTTTAACATAATTGATTCCAGTTATGCTAATCGCAGCAGTGATTCCTAGATGACGAACTGAAGGAGCTCCTTACTTAAGGATTTTTAAGATGCAGTGTGGGCTGGCCAGTCCTTTCGAGAGGATCTCAACCCCTTCATCCGGCAGATAGTTGTAGCTCAGGTCCAGCTCTTGAAGATGGGAGGTGGTTACCTTCAGTGCCTCAGCCAATGAAATGCAACCTCGCTGAGTGATGCTGCACCATGACAGCCTGCAACAAATGAGATAATTGCCTGAAGTCAAAAAGGGAACCTGCTTAAAGTGATGAAGGTTCTGCTGAAAGTAATATTGTGTCTTCCTTTTCCTTGACTAATACAGGTTTGTCATTAAAAAGCATTAAAACTCTAACAGTTTTTTGGGGGTGAAAATTCAGGCCTTAAAAAGCATTAAAAATGGTAAATGGTGTTAAAAGGCTCCCAAAGCCATCCACCTACTGGTGACGCAGCACCTGGAGCAATGTGGGGTTCAGTATCTTGCTCAAGGATACTTAGGTGAGTTCATCGGGTGAGAGAACTGAACCCACATCCTCTGGGTTGTGGGACAGCTACTCTACTACTGAGCCGTGCCACCCCCTCAAAGAATAAAATTTAGGGAAACTTGACTGTTAAAAAAAACTTTTTTGTTGTTGTTTTTTTGTTTTACATAATTTATGAGAGTTGCTGCTAATAGCAGCAGTGATTCCTTTGATTAGTTAACGGGATCCATGGAAGATTACGAACTGTTATATCTCCTTACTTGAGGACTTTTAAGATGCAGTGTGGGCTGGCCAGTCCTTTCGAGAGGATCTCGACCCCTTCATCCGACAGATCGTTCCTGCTCAGGTCCAGCTCTTGAAGATGGGAGGGGTTTACCTTCAGTGCCTCAGCCAATGAAACATATCCTTTCTTCGTGATGCTGCACCATGACAGCCTGCAACAAATGAGATAATTGTATGAAGAAGGGAACCTGGTAAAAGTGGTGAATGTTTGCTCAAAGTGACATCATGTTTGCCTTTTCCTTGACTAATACAGGGTTGATGGGTGTCCTTTAAAAGCATCCTAACTCAACTGTTTTTTTGTGAGAATTCAGGCCTTAAAAAGCATTAAACTAAATGTTTGAGGCATTAAACTTTACGGAAACTTAACAGTTAAAAACATTTTTGGGACATAATTTATGAGAGTTGCTGGTAATAGCACTAGTGATTCCTTTGAGTAGTTAAGGGGATCCATGGAAGATTACGAACTGTTATATCTCCTTACTTGAGGACTTTTAAGATGCAGTGTGGGCTGGCCAGTCCTTTCGAGAGGATCTCAACCCCTTCACCCGACAGATTGTTCCCGTTCAGGTCCAGCTCTTGAAGATGTGAGGAGGTTACCTTCAGTGCCTCAGCCAATGAAACACATCCTCTACTGGTGATCCTGCAGTGTTCCAGACTGCAATAAATGAGATAATTGCATGAAGAAGGGAACCCGGTAAGAGTGGTGAATGTTTGCTCAAAGTAACATCGTGTTTGCCTTTTCCTTGACTAATACAGGGTTGATGGGCGTCATTTAAAAGCATCCAAACTCATTAACCGTTTCTTTGTGAAAATCCAGGCCTTAAAAAGCATTCAACTCCATGTTTGAGGCATTAAAAATTATGTAAACTTGACAGGATTTTTTTATTCATTTATTATTATTACAAATTTTATTAGAGTTGCTGCTAACGGCATCACTGATTCTTTTGATTAGTTGACCAGATTCATTGAAGATTACGAACTGAAGGACCTCCTTACTTGAGGATTTGTAAGATGCAGTGTGGGCTGGCCAGTCCTTTCGAGAGGATCTCGACCCCATCATCTGACACATTGTTCCTGGTCAGGTCTAGCTCTTGAAGATGGGAGGGTGTTACCTTGAGAGCCTCAGCCAATGAAACACATCCTTTACTCGTGATCCTGCACCATGACAGCCTGCAACAAATGAGATAACTGCCTCAAGTCCAGAATGGAACATTGGTTAAAGTGATGACGGTTCTGATGGAAGTAACATTGTTGTGCTGTCTTCACAACACGTGACATGTGTTGCTCTACAGCCAGCAAACCAAAAAATGAAACTCTTCAGAGACAAGGCGTACTTTTCTTGGGTTTATGGAGGTCTCAAATAGTTTGTTGGTAACTAAAATACAAATGAATACCGTAATTTCCCGAATATAACGCGCACTTTTTTCCCCCAAAATCAACTGGTAAACTCATGGTGCGCATTATAAACGGGTACATGGATGGAGACAGAAATATATATGTATTACATATATATATATAAACCGATTTTTTTCATTGACACGGCCACGTTGTGTTGAAGAAACGTATGCGGCCACCCGTTGTCGACCATTACGGTACGTGACGTCACCGTTTTGTTTCGGTAATACTTCACTCTAATCGGCCAAATGATTTCGTCTGTGTTAAATTCTGCTTTTTTCACTCTTCATAAAGCACAGAATTTAGTTTCTTGAACTCATTTGAGTCTACGTTTATTGCAGCTCCGCAATTCGGACTATAACAAATGTAAGGACACACACTTCGTGTGTCCGTCAACTATATCGGTCCCTCGGGAAACTCAAACCCAAATAACAATAGTTCCTTTTGTTACTAATGTCGTGCTGACAGCTATAAGCTCTCACGGATTTCCGACTTACGTTCTCACTTTCGTTTTACCGTATCAATCCATGGAAGAAACATTTATTCATCATGAGGAAACGAGCAAGTTATACAGCAGCCTTTATAAGAAAAGTCACATCTGTTTTGTTTTCTCCTAGATTCTGGTAAGTTGGAGAAGTTGTCAAATCATATTATTACCGTAAATACTGTCAGTTCACGTTAATGTTTTGAACTACCAATGTGCTATGCTTGAGCTGTGTTTCACCAGTCAGTAAAATGACATCTCTGTATCTGTACACAAGCTCTGTTTTCTTGTATTCTTCTATTTATTGGTGCTAAAATTAGGGTGCGCGTTATAAACGGGTACAATAATTTTCCCTAGATTTTACAAGTAAATTTGGGGTGCGCATTATACACGGGTGCGCCTTATATTCGGGAAATTACGGTACATTCAAAATGTAATACAATAATATCTTCCAACGTGTGAGTAGCTTAGCAGAAACACAACAGAATGTCTCAGTGAAATCAATGGATAGTGAAAAAGTTCGCCTCAAAGAGAAAAATACATTTTTCTTTCAAACTCAATATACAAACTAAGTAAAAACTTCCAAAGACGAAGGCTAGCCTAGGCTTAGCTGGCAGAGCAAGTTCGTCGATGTTACTAATAAGCCTCACGGGCGCTGAGAAACGTGTTTGAAAAGAGGAAAAAAGGTTGGCGTCAAAGATTGTTCAATGCAACAGATGCTCTGGCCCTCAGCATAAATGCACTTTTGCTAGAAAAGGATAGGTCTCACTCCCAAAGCTTTTCAGATGAAACCTTTGGACAACAATATTTATTTTTTAATTAACTTTTACAATTTTAAGTATCTTATTAAATTATTAATTCTTTATCATTTCAACACAAAGGCATGACAATTGTGTCTGCCTTTCCCTTTACTAATACACGGTTTATTCGGGTGATTAAAAAGCATTAAAAGTCATGAAATGGATTTTGTGAAAAATCAGGCCTTCAAAAGCATTCAACTAAATTTTGGAGGAATGAAAAATGATGTAAACTTGGCGGGAAAAACATTTTTTTTGAATGAAAATGAGATAATTGCCTGATGTCGGGAAAGGAACCTGGTTAAATTGGAGGAGGTTCTAATCAAAATAAAATTGTGACTGCCTTAGTGCCAAAATATACTGGCCGCGTTGACTGGGCACTACACAGTTTGTCAAAAATTGGCCCAAAAAAAAAAAAGTGGCTGCCTACAGCTGCGGTCCGGCAATTCCATCCCGTCAAGAGACCTCGGGTAATTAAGCACGCAAATGTGGCATTATAAACAACGACAAACACACGGAGTCTGTACTCATCAGAGAAGCAGAGAGAGAGGTGGACTTGATTTGACTGAACAATTTTTTTCCCAAATTTTTTTTTGCTTTTACCATGAGTTTGTGACACCATTTCTGTTTTAAATTACACACCTTGCATAATAACTCACAGTCAATCCTCATAGCTTCTGCTGCAGCTTCCTTTTTAATGATCTGCTGCATCATAAATCACATTGTGACTTTCCACCTCCACGATGAAGCTTTTGTCCATGTTTGCAGGTTTTTTTACGGTGAATAAGCAACTGGGCTTTTGATTCCAGGCCTTGCTCTGCCCATTTTGACGGATGCTTGTCCGGCAAAAATAGAAAATAGTCTAAACCATCCGTCAGGCTCTGGCACGCTGGAGTTGGTCCGCAGTCAATCCGGAGCACTGACGCGGCCACTATACTTTGAACGATAGGATAGAATGGAAACGCATTGGCTCCAATGCTCTATCTTGCTATACCCGGACCAAAGACGTGTCCGGTATATTTTGGCCATTGTCCTTGGATAGTAGCAACGGTGATTCATTCAATAAGTCAACCGTATCCGCGGAAGATTACGAACTGGAGGTAGATTTCTAAGTGGAAGAGCTCCTTACGTGAGGACTTCTAAGTTGCAGTGTGGGCTAGCCAGTCCTTTTGAGAGGATCTCGACTTCCTCGTCCGACACGTTGTAGTTGGAGCTCAGGTCCAGATGCCTCAGATTGGATGGAGAACTGAGAACGGAAGCCAGCAGGTAACAGCTGCCTTTGTCAAGCCAACATTTACTTAGACTGGAGAACACAGGAAGGAGGAAGTCGTGAGAGTGAGCCAAACCTAACTTCTGCTGACTATGGTATGGTGCTTTGAAAAAATATAATAGATTATATTTCAAGATACAAAACAAGACAACAAAAAATAAAGAGCAAATGACAAAATCCAAAGACATTATGCATTCTATTTTCCCGTGATAATATCACCAACATTACTTGTGCTGGATGGACGCAGTGTTTGTTTTGGATGTCGTCAAGAAGGATGTTTATCTCGTACAACCACGATGTGTGAATCGTAGTCTTTTTCTTTTTTTCAAGATTATAGATTGGATTGAACCCAAATTTTGACCCATTTGAGATTTTTCAAGATTTTGGATTTCCTACTGTTTCAGGATGAACTTTAGGTAAACCTGTTACACTGACCCAGCTTTTTGTTTGCAATTTCTTACCGTCTTTGCTGATGTCACTGACTTAGTTTAGGCATTACACACATTGAAATTAGGGTTAGGCAACAATTAAATGTGTTCATCTCAAGTAATCGCATGAAGTCTTTGCAATGAATCACACTGTCATCATCACTTCAAAAGTAGCAATAGACGTGGTTATATAGTTATCTTTCCACTCGTCCAAACAGCCACGAGTCAACTTCGCCATCAGTGCCAACCATTTCTGGTTCTCAGACATTTTTCAGAAACCATAGCTTTTTGTTCATTTACACTGATTTTGGCTGATCTGTCAAGCACTACAGAATATTGGGTTTCATGGCTAAACATAAAAGAACAAGTCGATTCCAATCTTTCATCAGTAAAAGACGTTTTTCTACACTTTTCCGTTCTTCAGTTATGAGCAGTTAAAAATCCTCAATTCTTGTTTCTATACGTTTTGGTAGTAAACTTGAGTGTTCCAAAAATGTATGAACACATTTTTGGGAGTGAATGAGGTGATTTTGTTTTGTTTTCCGATTTGTTGTCGCGTCTTCTGACAAGCAATTGTGTTTTAATTTGTTTTTGTGTGTGTGGGTATGAGATTTGTATTAGTGTTTTTTTTTTTTTTAATCCATCTGTTTTGTGATTTTTGATTGTTTCATAATTTTTAGTTGTTTTGTTTGTGTTTTGTGCACTTCTTCTTGGATTTGCCATTGTGCTTTTGGAATTTTCAGAGTCCACTTCATTTCACTTTAGAGAACTTACTCTGATTTTTGAGAAGCCTTGACCACCAACAGCAGCTTTTCGAGTCCCAAAGGCGATCGGGAGTAGTTGGCAAGACAAAAGGACTTCATGGTTTTGTCGTCTGTAAGTAAGAAGAAGGCCAGGGCCGACCACATGTCATTTGACATTTGACGCCTGGACAAACGACCTGAACCTAGTTGATACTGGATCTGCTTCAGCAAGGAGTCGTCCTTCAGCTCGTTTAGGCAGTAGAACAAGTTGACATTCTTCTCTGGAGTGTTCTGTTTGATCCTTTCCTTGATCAACTCGACTGTCTTTGACTTGCTTTGCTCCCAGTCATGAGGAACCTTCAGCAGTGCCCCTACTATTTCCTGGTTGCACTGCAATGAAAGACCAACGAGGAAGCGGAGGAACATATCCAGGTTTCCTTCACTTTCCGAGGCTCTCTGGAGAGCTGACTTGTGGACCTCAGTGATTGTCTTCCGCTTAACAGGCATGAACAATTTTTTCCATCTTGATGTATCCAGTACGTTCTTGTTGTCGTGGAAGAAACACATCTTTACGTACAGTGCGGCCAGATACTCCTGGATGGTGAGGTGGATAAACTGAAACATCTTTTGTTTCTTGCTTTTGAGCGGATGGATCTCCTTAAAGACCTCTGTGAATAAACCGCAGTGTTTTGCTGCTTGGCTGTAATCAAAGCAGCTGTCCTCCAGGTCTTTCTCGTAGAAGATCTGACACTGATTCATGGTGTGGTCAAAGGCCAGTTTGGCGAGCGCTTTCACGTCAGGGATGTACTCCGCTGTATTTCTCTCCTTGGAGTTTTCCAGGTGGTGACCAATAAACGCTGAGTACATGTCAGTCAGCGTTGTGGGAAGCTCTCCCTCCTTCCCTTTGTCCAAATGAACCTGAAGAACTGTGGCGGTGAGCCAGCAGAAGATGGGAATATGGCACATGATGAAGATGGTGCGAGATTTCCGAATGTGCTCAATGACACGCTCCTCATTTGGGAACCTTTTCCTGAAGTACTCCAGCCTCCGGGAATCGCTGAATCCTCCCACCTCTGTTCTGCTGTCGATGAGGTCGGCGGGGATATCGCGGGCTGCCGCGGGCCGCGTGGTGATCCAAACCCTGGCGCACGGAAGCAGGTTCCCTTTGATGAGATACGCCAGCAGTACTTCTAGCGGGTAGCTTTCCTTCACGTTCTTGTTCACTTTCCTCGCTTTCTTCAAGTCGATTTTGAAGTTGCACTCGTCCAGTCCGTCGAGGATAAACAAGATCTTGATCCCGCTGCTTTCAAAGTCCTGCTTCCCAGAAGTTTGCAGATAGATAAATATCTCGTTCAGTCTCTCGCGCATGTGACTGTCTCCGCAGGCAAAAGTTTGGATCAATTCGGCCAACGTAAAGCTCTCCCCTTTCTCCATGTTTAACTCGCGGAAGGTGAAAGGAAATATGAAGTCCACGTCCTGGTTAGCACTACCGCTGGCCCAGTCCCAGACAAACTTTTGAATCAGGAAGGTTTTTCCTATTCCCGCGAAGCCGACGGTGAGCATCGTACGTATCGGTCGCCGGTTCCCGTCGGGGCTTTTGAAGATGTCGCACGGCAGGATCGACTGCTTGGCCGCGCCGTCACACGTTTCCATCTGGAGGACTTCATGCCGCCCGTCCGGGCTGACGTCTGCCCCGTAGGTAATGTCTAGCTGCGTGTAGACGTTCTCCAAGGGCTGCTGCTGCTGCCAGCGCTCGGTGTTGCCCTCGGAAGCAAAGCTGTATAAACGCCGCAGGTTGTCTTGGAGCTCCCTCTTCAATCTGGCAATCTGATCGTCATCGTGGACGGAGAAGTCGGCGCCTGCAAGAAAGCAGCAGTGACAGCAGTTAAGGACAAAACAGTTCCATTCCACACCTAAATATTTATTGATAGATTATGACGTTACATTATTATATTTGACTTTTATGTGATACTTGTGTGTGAATTTAAAAATAGTTTGAAAATGGCTATTCGTTAACGATACGATATATATTTTGTTTCACTTTTCAGATCGACCCTTTGCCAGAGCTCCAAGTAGTGACGGGATATGTCGTTCACATGAGGAAACGAATCCATTCCGGTTCATTCAGTAAAAAAACTCGTTCAAACAAATCGTTCACTGAATCGTTCGCCCCCTCACCTCCCCACCAACACCCGCCCAAATGAAAAATTCAGTTAGTGAACAGGAAGTGACGTTTCCAAACGAATGACCATAGACCGCTTAGCAATATAACTGAACGGGAAATGACATTGCTTGGTCCCTCCCCATCTTACACGCAGGCTCCTCATTGGCCGTTCGTCGTAGATTCAGAAGTGAGTGACAGACAATATCATTCTTTTTTCGCCTCGTCTGACTTCCCACCCAGCTGCAATAGCAATGGAGCGTCTGTCATATTTCTATGGGATCAAAGTTATTTCTCTTTCTTGCATTTTGATTTAGGACACGGTTAAACATTTTCCTTTTTGGGGGAATGGGCGCGGGGGCGCACAGACTTTCTCGTGCATGATCTTGATAACATATACAGTGGGGCAAATAAGTATTTAGTCAACCACTAATTGTGCAAGTTCTCCCACTTGAAAATATTAGAGAGGCCTGTAATTGTCAACATGGGTAAACCTCAACCATTAAGGCCAGAATGTGGGAAAAAAACAACAGAAAATCACATTGTTTGATTTTAGAGAATTTGTTTGCAAATCATGGTGGAAAATAAGTATTTGGTCAATACCAAAAGTTCATCTCAACACTTTGTTATGTACCCTTTGTTGGCAATAACGGAGGCCAAACGTTTTCTGTAACTCTTCTCAAGCTTTTCACACACTGCTGCTGGTATTTTGGCCCATTTCTCCATGCAGATCTCCTCTAGAGCAGTGATGTTTTGGGGCTGTTGTTGGGCAACATAGACTTTCAACTCCCTCCTCACCCCGTGGCGTCAAAATGATAACAAGAACGGTGAGCAAAAATCCCAGAACCACACGGGGGAACCTAGTGAATGACCTACAGAGAGCTAGGACCACAGTAACAAAGACTACTATCAGTAACACAATGCACCGCCAAGGACTCAAATCCTGCACTGCCAGACGTGTCCCCCTGCTGAAGAAAGTACACGTCCAGGCCCGTCTGCGGTTCACTAGAGCGCATTTGGATGATCCAGAAGAGGAGTGGGAGAATGTGTTATGGCCTGGACGTGTACTTTCTTCAGCAGAGTCCCTGGTGGGACTCCCTAATACTCCCTGAGTATTAAGATGATCTGATTGAAATATCATTTTTTTCCCACTGGTATTAATAAATAAATAATCCAGTCAGCTCCTCTGTCGTCCCCTCGTCTCAGAACGTCAAATGCTGACGTGAAATAATTGTTTGCTCTTGACAATGTCGCCTTTCAACTCTCATTAGTCTGTTAAGAAAAATGGAGACATATTGCTACGTTAACCGTGCCCGCTTGCGTTGTTTTCGGGCGCTTGAGTGGCACGGGATGGACGGACCAACCAACCAACCAACCAACACCCGACATTCTCTGATACGAAAAAAATAAAACACTCGGGGGTTAAGACACTGATTGGTCGTGCGCGATGTCAGACGCTGCCGTTGTTGCTGCTTGTTGATGTTCCATTTTTATGATCAGTTGTCAAAACCTTACTGAGATTTATAGTTTATCAGTCATCAAGCAATGTTTGTGATTATCCATATTTGGCATGTGAAATTTTTCGACTTAAGCTGGTGATGACACTTTCTAAAATGTAAGAAATCTGGGGAAAAAAAGTTCATGACGATTGATGATTTAAGATTAAAATATGTGCAACAAGGCACCGTTTTTGGAGGGTGGTTTTTAAATATGCATAGTAAAATCAAACCCTAATTTCAAAAAAATTGCTCAGAGTGTTAAGGGTTGAAATGAGAGAAATCGCTCCCGTTCTTTGAGATGTGGAGACTCCTCTCATTGTACAAACACCACGCCAATGATTAGTTGGAGTAGCGATTTCATTTTATGATGTCATTTATTTCTATTTTAAGTGAACTGTTTTCATTCATATAAACTGCAGTCATGTGCTGAAAAAAAATCAATGTACTGTTAACACTGATCAATGACTTTTTTTTAAGAACTAAGGATTTATTTTTAATTCCTAATCATTTGTCATGTTTCTCATGTGTGGCTCAAAATGACCTAAAAAAAATGACCTCATCTATTGCTCCAGTGATGCATTCCAAAGAAATAAATGAGATGAGGAAGAGCGATTGTTGAGCTCTCGATAAGATCTCACCATTCTCAGATATGTCTCAGATGATAAAGAGAAAGTCTATTGTTCCTAAAGGGCCTCTTAGGAGCAACAGAGCAGCAACCAATGATCACATAATGAGAAGCAATGGTTATGTCTCAGGAGTTGAGATTGGGAAATAGATGAGCAACAAAGTTTTTGCTACGGGTCGTTTCATGTTTAGCTTCAACGGTTTTCAAATCACCTGCTTTCTACCACAGGAAGCTGTGTCGGGGACTAACCTTTAACTTTCAGCATGTCACTGCGCAGCTTCTCGGCCAAATCGTTGTTCTCGATCTTCTCCAGAATCTTGACGGTCTCATCCAGAGTGTTCTCACCGTGCTTAATCAAGAGCTTGTCAGCAATGTACTCACGGCAGGTGTTTTCACGCACGCTTCTAGGCAGGCCCGTGTGGAACCTGAAGGACTCAAAGTCATCCTCCCCCAGCTCCCTCAGCGTGTTCCACAGCAGGTCCCTACGTCCGCTGTCCAGAGCCATCCTTCTGACTTATATACACGTGAGGGAGTTGACCGTTGATCAGGTATCTACAGATGACAACTTTTATTGACTTATTGTAACTTCAGCTCATAAACCGTTTGAGTGACGTGACGCAAAACACCGATGTCAGGTCAATCTTCTTAATTTCTCTTAGCAGTGGTCGAATGTAACGAAGAAAAAGTATCATCTATGTACTTGAGTACATTTTTGTGTATCTATACTTGAGTACAAAAATGAAGTGGTACTTTTTACTTTTAATTCAATACGTTTTACATCAGATATACAGTATATACTTTTTACTCCACTACTTTTCAAATAGTCACCTGGATTACACGTTACTTTTGATTGTTGTTGCCTCATTGTGAATTGATCGTTTTCATGACTTCGGCGCAATCGATAAGCCCCATGCAAGTATACCTTAACTGAGCACTAGAGGCAGCAACAGCACTTCCAACAGCAGTTTTTTCTGCCCGCTGTCTAGAACCATCCTTCCTCCTTGTTAATATGAGAGCGAGGTGACCGTCGATCGGGCATCTGTGAATGACAACTTTTCATCGCTTATCGTAACTTCAGCTTATAAACCATCTGAGTGACACGACGTAAAATACATTTCCCGGGAAAGCGACACTCATTGCTAATGTTTTTTTAGCCACAAAATGACCTGTTGTGATGTATAAAATATTTGAAATGAATGAAGACAAAATTATTCCATCATTCTATATCTTCTATTGCAAAGAGGTCCAATAGCAAAATTTCTAACCTAACCATCCTTCCTCCTTGTTAATGTGTGAGCGAGATGACCATCGATCAGGTATCTGTGAATGACAACTTTTCATCGCTGATCGTAACTTCAGCTTGTAAATCATTTGAGATACATCACACAAGACATTTCCCAGGAAAGCGACACGACATGAGGTAGGAACTCATTGCTAACTTTTTTTGAGCTACAAAATAACCTGTTTTGACGTAGAAAATATTTGAAATGAATGAAGACAAAATGACCAGTCATTCTATATTTTCGATTGCAAAGAGGTTTGATCGCAACATTTCTGAGCAATTGCTGTATTTATGACCAGATATATGGTGAGATATTAGCACAGGCTAAAGTCTATAGTTTTATTATCGCAGTCCAATTCCACTCATAACAGAACTTACGCGTTTATGTGACTCGATATCTGGTGAGATATCAGCCAAGTCAGTTTTTTTTTTTTTAATCACCCCACCACTTGACACACCCTTAGCACTGATGACAAAGATCAGCAAAAACTATTTCCTAGGACCCAAAATCGGTTGCTTGCCTAAGCCTTTATTGGGCAAGCTCCTAGGGATTCACCTACTTTTTAAGTCGAAAAACTGAATCAACTTCCTGACCAGACGGTACAATTGATCATCTAGCGAAAAGCTGACCACCATTTGACCAATCGAACTAAAATGAGATCACATGTACAGGTAATCATAGCTAAACAACCAAACCCAGTAACTGAAAAATCTATGAACAAACTTGGGCTAACAATACACTGACTATCCAACAACTAAAAGTACTTACGCGAGCCTCTCATCTCGTCCTTGTCCTCGTCTTTCGCCGTGTGAGTGACTTAAATACTTTGCGCACAGGACCAAAGTCCTCAACGACCGAAGGACACACCCACACCGCAGGAGCGTCTCTGTGCGTACGTTTGCGCAAAAAAAAAAAAAAAAAAAAAAAACTCAGGAAAAGCATCTAGTAAATTCTGATGGTCTCCATTTACATGACATTTTAGAGATACTTTTAATGTGCCACCTAAACATTATTAAGTAATTGTTTTTGAAACAATCAGCAAATGCGAGTTGAATGACCAATCTCCAAGTAGCTCACCAGAATAATTAGAAGCAATGTTGAACAAGTCAAGTATAGATATACGTAGACGTGAAACGTCGCTTCTTCTGGGTCGTCGAGTATGTTCCGAGAGAAGTTGATGAAATAGCTACCTCATTTGAACTTTCGACTGGTTAGATTTGATCAGAGGTTGATGAGCTTTAACATGGCCTAGTTACTGCTTATAGGAGGGTTGGTCGCTTCCTGTTGATTTCGGTCATCTTCTGTTGATTACAGGTCACTTCCTGTTAATGCAATTGACATATGTTGCTGTCAATGTGATCATCAATGTGGCATCAATAAGAATTGTGCATCACCATACCCTAAAACATTTACCTCCTGTAACTCAGGTGAAACACTTTTGTCCTGCTCAGTTTGTGGTAAAAAATTTGCTCACAGTGTAAGCTTAAAAAGACACACCAGAACGGCGGCTGATGGGGAAACCTTTTTATTGCTCAGTTTGCGAAGATTCCTTCCAACATCAAACCTTAAAACCACACACTGGGGAGAAACCTTTCTCTGCTCAGTTTGTGGCTAGGGATTCCCTGTATGGGGAACCTTAAAAAGGAGAATGCACACGGTTGGGAAACCTTTGTCCTGCTCAGTTTCTGCTGTTCCAGGCTATGAAACATAAGTGTGTTGGTGCGAAAAGCAGTGACTGTTAAAGGCTTTGCCTCTGATCCAAGTTTCAGTCGTCGCTTTGTTTTGTCTGTAGTCCTTCTTCTAGTCCACTTGTGGACTCGTTTTGAGAATTATCAGTTCAGCAATGCATCTGCTTTGTTTACTGTTCTGGTGATGAACATGACTGACTGAAAATGGAAACTAATGGACATTTCTTTTGCTTTGTTGTACCCTGTTATCTAACTGATCAGACTATAGAGATGTTAACTGTTTATTCCTCTTCTTTATGATTTTTTTTTTTTAAATACACAAATATATTGAAAAATAGAAAATATTTACTTTTTTCCTTTTCAAAAATGTTCAAAACAAAGGCAGGTAGTTCCAGGGTCACGACGTACCCGACATACGTTATTTCGACCTAACGATGCCGAAGTCTCGTCCGCCATTTTGTCTCCAGTCTATTTTTTTGTCTCATAGCACTATTATGGAAACTAGTACAGTAGGTTTAGATGACATGATGCCTCGTGAGTTGGCAGCAGAGGCTTAAGTATATCGTTTTATTATCGCAGTCCAATATCACTCATAACGAAACTAGTGCGTTCATATAAGTTTATATCTTATGAGATATCAGCAGAGGCTAAAGTCAGTTGTTTTATAACATCCCACTTGACACACTCATTGGACTAATGACAAATGTCAGCAGGGTAACAATTGACTATTTCTTGAGGACCTAGAATAGGAGGTTGGCCAATAAAGGCTTAGGCATGGTACCAAATGATTCGCTTACTATATAAGCCGAAAGACTGTCGTATTTTATGCACTATAAGGTGCACCTAAAAGCTTTAAATGTTCTCAAAAGCTGACAGTGTGCCTTACATATGAATTGAGTCACAACAGGTCTCACAGCAACACGGATCGTAGCATAACGAATGCATTGTAGCAGCTATTCTATGCGCCTTATAATGCGGTGCGCGATATACAGGACTGTCTCAGATAATTAGAATATTGTGATAAAGTTCTTTACTTTCTGTAATGCAATTAAAAAAACAAAAATGTCATACATTCTGGATTCATTACACATCAACTGAACTATTTCAAGCCTTTTATTATTTTAATATTGCTGAATTTGGCTTACAGCTTACGAAAACTCAAAAATCCTATCTCAAAATATTAGAATATCATGAAAAAGTATACAAGTAGGCTATTCAACTAATCACCTGAATCATCTACTGTAATTAACTCGAAACACCTGCGAGGGTTTCCTGAGCCTTAAAAACCCTCAGCTTGGTTCAGTAAACTAAATCACAAGTATGGGGAAGACTGCTGATCTGACTGCTGTCCAGAGTACCATCATTGATACCCTCCATCAGGAGGGTAAGACACAAAAAGAAATTTCTCAAAGAGCAGGCTGTTCACAGGTTGCATTTCATTTGGAAGTCAAGGCGCCAGAGTCTGGAGAAAGGCTGGAGAGGAGCAAAATCCAAGTTGCTTGAAATCCAGTGTGAAGTTCCCACAGTCAGCAATGGTTTGGGGAGCCATGTCAGCTGCTGGTGTTGGTCCACTGTGTTTCATCAAGTCCAGAGTAAATGCAACTGTGTACCAAGAGATTTTAGAGCACTACATGCTTCCATCTGCTGAAAAGCTCTACGGAGATGAGGATTTCATTTTCCAGCATGATCTGGCACCTGCCCACAGTGCCAAAACCACCAGTAACTGGTGCACTGACCATGGCATCACTGTCCTTGATTGGCCTGCTAATTCCCCTGACCTGAACCCCATCGAGAATTTGTGGGGTATAGTTAAGAAGAAGATGAAAGACACCAGACCTACAAATGCAAATGAGCTGAAGGCCGCTATCGAAGCATCCTGGGCATCAATAACACCTCAGCAATGCCACAGGCTGATTGCCTCCATGCCACGCCGGATTGATGCAGTAATCCGTGCAAAAGGATTCCCAACCAAGTACTGAGTGCATCAATGGACATTTTCAAATGTTTGATTTAGTTTTGCTGTTATAAAATTATTTTTTTACTTGGTCTGAGGAAGTATTCTAATTTTTTGATATAGGATTTTTGAGGTTTCTTAAGCTGTAAGCCAAAATCAGCAATATTCAAATAATAAAAGGCTTGAAATAGTTCAGTTGATGTGTAATGAATCCAGAATGTATGACATTTTTGTTTTTTTAATTGCATTACAGAAAGTAAAGAACTTTATCACAATATTCTAATTATCTGAGACAGTCCTGTATGTGTGTTGTGGTTCAGGTATTTGCCCAGTCCTTAATGGCAAACGGAGGTGTGGTGCGTTTAGTGGATGGTCCTTGTAAATGTTCGTGCGCGTCACGTGACTGAGTGTCGTGCGTGTCACGTGGACGTCCTGTCACGTTTGAAAAGGGAAATGCCGCGATCGTTCAGAACGACGAGTAGTAAGCCTTGACCCGGTGTACAACCAACAGATAAAGCACTTTTGTTTCATTATATTGTGGGTGGTGTTGTCTGTTTTAACTGTTACAATGTTGCGGTTTACGCTACTTGATGACGCAGCTTTGCTAGCGTTTCTGAGCTCTCATTCTAACCACGCAGCGATCGTTTGCAAAGTCATCAAAATGCCATACTCACATGGGATAATTGGGGATTGTGTTATTTGATTTTGTGGATGTACGGCGTGCTTTGATCGTCTGATCGTCACGTTTGTCCGATTAAATGTAAGTCGTAAGCACGGGTTTTTAAATCAGCTGGTGAGTGACTTCCTGGTACCGCGAGGCATTATGGGACTTGTAGTTCACGTATATCAGACTGCATAGTGTTTGTACAGTTTGGCAATGGGTTATTTAAATTGATGTGGTTATACTACTGAAATATAAATATAAAATTCATGAAGTCTGATTTTTTTTTTTAACAAGTATTGATTCATTTACATTGATGCTGGTGATGTGTTGGTGATGGTGTTAATTTGATAATTTTTTAAATAATTTATAGGTCAGTCATGTTCTTCTCACTGAATGCATTCTTAAAGGAAATTGTGTAGTTTGATAGGATCTTTATATTGGCGATATGCTTGGTAACACATTTTATGTGGTGTTTATGCTACCGGTGTTCTGCCAAAATATGCTACATCGGCGAAACGTCCTACATTAGTCGATTTTGACACTTAAAGTCCTACCGTGCGCTCTAAACTTGTTTTGTTTAGATGCATACAGGAATAAGGTACTAAAAAATGCCCGCAGAAAATACTTAAATGTAGTTATATCAAATAAGGACGGTTTAAACACGCTACGTGACTAATTTGGTCAACTGCTTCAAAGCTAACACAAAAAAACACAATGGTTAAAAGTATGAGAGGGTAATACATGCAAAAAGTATCTTTGAGGCTGTGAAAAGGTTCTAAATAACTAAATAAAAACAAAAATAGTGAGTACTCGCCGCCTCTAACCGATGTGCGCATGCGTGTGAATGCATGCGCAAGCGCCCTGAGCATTGTGTAGGACGTTTCGCCGCGTAGTAAGGAATGGCCGAACACCGGGTCAGTATTTAGTAAGTGGGAGGATTATATGCATCTAACCATTGTTTGAGAAACTGAAATTGCATATTTAACATTCTTTTGGTTATTACCTACTGCCACGACTGCCACTACTGCTACTATGGCTGATCCCGCCTGTCATTTTTAACTGCAAATAGCAAAAATAAAAAGGAAAAGTGTGCTGAGTAATTCCCCATACACTGTGTTAAACCCCTTTCCGTGGGGAAAACGGAACCGCGTGCCTTCATTGCGGTGCGCCTTAGAATGCGGAAAATACGGTATGATACTTGTTTACCGACGGTACAATTGATCTTCTCGCGAAAAGCTGACCAACGTATGATCAATCGAACTAAATTGAGATCACGTGAAACAGCCAAACAACTAACCAAACAAAGTGACCGACTGACAAACTTATGAACAAATTTGCGCCGATGGAGCTACTGACTATCCAACAACTGACAGAACAAGTTGTACTTACGCGAGTTTCTCGTCTCGTCCTTGTCGTCGTCTCTTCGCCGTGTGAGTCACTTTATTACTGCGCGCCAAGGGCCAAAGTCCTCAACCGAAAGACACACCCATCCTGGGGACAGGTCTCTTTGCGTATGTTTGTGCACATCTGTGTGCAAATGTTGAAAAAGCTAAGGGGCATCTAGCATATTTTTAATGTCTACATTTGGTATATTTTTAGACATAATTTAGTTAACGAATATGTTATTAAATGAGTGTTGTTGTTTTTTTTTAAATCAGCAAAAGTTAAGTTCATAACAGAGTATTTCACTAAAATAGTTATAAACAACGTTAAGCAATATACAGTCAAGTATCGATATAGACGTGAAACGAAGCTTCTACTTGGACACTGCAATTGCTGGCCGTTGATTATGTTCAATAGCTAAATCTTTTGGACTTTAAACTGTCTACATTTGATCAGAGGCCATTTTATAATGAGCTTTAACGTAGTCTAGTTACTGTACATACATTCATTCATTGTGGGGCAAAAAAGTATTTAGTCAACAACCAATTGTGCAAGTTCTCCTACTAGAAAAGATGAGAGAGGCCTGTAATCGTCAACATGGGTAAACCTCAACCATGAGAGACAGAATGTGGAAGAAAAAAAAACAGAAAATCACATTGTTTGATTTTTCAAGAATTTCTTTCCAAATTACAGTGGAAAATAAGTATTTGGTCACCTACAAACAAGCAAGATTTCTGGCTGTCAAAGAGGTCGAACTTCTTCTAACGAGGCTCCACTTGTTACCTGTATTAATGGCACCTGTTTTAACTCATTATCGGTATAAACAACACCTGTCCACAAACTCAGTCAGTCATTCTCCAAACTCCACTATGGCCAAGACCAAAGAGCTGTCGAAGGACACCAGAGACAAAATTGTAGACCTGCACCAGGCTGGGAAGACTGAATCTGCAATAGGTAAAACGCTTGGTGTTAAGAAAATCAACTGTGGGAGCAATTATTAGAAAATGGAAGACATACAAGACCACTGATAATCTCCCTCGATCTCGGGCCCCATGCAAGATCTCACCCTGTGGCGTCAAAATGATAACAAGAACGGTGAGCAAAAATCCCAGAACCACACGAGGGGACCTAGTGAATGATCTACAGAGAGCTGGGACCACAGTAACAAAGGCTACTATCAGTAACACAAAGCGCCGCCAGGGACTCAAATCCCGCACTGCCAGACGTGTCCTCCTACTGAAGAAAGTACACATCCAGGCCAGTCTGCGGTTCGCTAGAGGGCAATTGGATGATCCAGAAGAGGACTGGTAGAATGTGTTATGGTCAGATGAAACCAAAATAGAACTTTTTGGTAGAAACACAGGTTCTCGTGTTTGGAGGAGAAAGAATACTGAATTGCATTCGTAGAACACCATACCCACTGTGAAGCATGGGGTTGGAAACGTCATGCTTTGGGGCTGTTTTTCTGCAAAGGGACCAGGACAACTGATCTGTGTAAAGGAAAAAATGAATGGGGCCATGTATTGAGAGATTTTGAGTGAAAATCTCCTTCCATCAACAAAGGCATTGAAGATGAGACGTGGCTGGGTCTTTCAGCATGACAATGATCCCAAGCACAGCCAGGGCAACAAAGGAGTGGCTCCGTAAGAAGCAAGTCCTGGAGTGGCCTAACCAATCTCCAGATCTCAACCCCATAGAAAATCTGTGGAGGGAGTTGAAAGTCCCTGTTGCCCAACGACAGCCCCAAAACATCACTGCTCTAGAGGAGATCTGCATGGAAGAATGGGCCAAAATACCAGCAACAGTGTGTGAAAAGCTTGTGAAGAGTTACAGAAAAGGTTTGGCCTCCGTTATTGCCAACAAAAGGTACATAACAAAATATTGAGATGAACTTTTGGTATTGACCAAATACTTTTTTTCCCACCATGATTTACAAATAAATTCTTTAAAAATAAAAAAAATCTGATTTTCTTTTTTTTTCCACATTCTGTCTCTCATGGTTGAGGTTTACCCATGTTGACAATTACAGGCCTCTAATATTTTCAAGTGGGAAAACTTGCACAATTAGTGGTTGACTAGATACTTATTTTTACTTATATAATTACTTATATAATACTTACTTACATGGAGGGTCTAAGGATGGGGTAAACCCAGGACCTGAAATCCAGGACTTGCATTTATTTATTCATCTTTGTTGCTTCATATGCTGTTTCTGATTGTGTATCATAGTGCCTCTGCAAAGCCCTTTGAGACAATGTTGTTGTGATCAAGGGCTATACAAATAAATTGAATTATTTGCCCCACTGTAAGAGGAGTTAATTTATTTTCCCCTCAAAATATAGCCATCATTACCTACACCATGTGGAAAAAAAAAGTGAGTACACCCCTTAGAAACTACGTACATCCCTAAATGTCCAAATTGATTACTGCTTGTCATTTTCCCTCCAAAATGTCATGTGACTCGTTACAGGAGTGCTGTCAGCATTGCTGCAGAGATTGAAGAGGTGGGGGGTCAGCCTGTTAGTGCTCAGAGCATATGCCGCACTCTACATCAAATTGGTGTGCATGGCTGTCACCCCAGGAGGAAGTCTCTTCTGAAGCCAGTGCACAAGAAAGCCCGCCCATCTCATCAGACCATAGGTCATGGTTCCAGTAATCCATGTGCTTTGCTGGCATGTCTTCAGCAAACTCTTTGCGGCCGGAAATCATCCTGGTGACTTGATTCTGGTAAAACTTAGTTTTTTGTTTTAATGGCCAAAAGGGGGAACATTGAGGCAGCGTGATGAACGTGAACCTTCTTAATATGACCCATCATGGTTGTTTTCGAGCATGTTTGGATGAAACTACAGCATATGAGTTTTGGGGCCAGGACGGCGGTCCGGCACTCGGTGCTTTGATCACGAAAATATGACGGCAACTGTCAAAACTCCTTGTTTAAAAAAAAAAAAAACCTGCACGCTGCCACACACGCATCTCCAAAAGAACAATCTACTAACATCAGATTTACATACAGAAGTGTCGCTGAGCACATGCAGACAGCAAAAAAAAAAAAAAAAAAAAAAAATGGAATCTGTTGTCCGTTCAATTGGCTGACATACTGACATGTGATCAGAATGGATAGTTAGCTCTGACTAGTTCAAATGCACTTTTTTTTTTAACAATATAAAGAGGGAAAAAACAATCTTATTGAATTAATCTTCAAGAGAAAAGAGTTGGTTATTTTATTTGGGAGGTTCAGAACATATTCCATGTTAATGTGCACTTTGGACTTATTTTTGTTCAATTATGTAAGGCTACTTAATTATTTCTTAATAATTAAGTAGTCGACCGGACCCACGGAAGATTACGAACTGGAGGAGCTCCGTACATGAGGACTTTTAAGTTGCAGTGTGGGCTGGCCAGTCCTTTCGAGAGGATCTCAACCCCCTCATCCCACAGATTGTTCCAGCTCAGGTCCAGCTCTTGAAGATGGGAGGTGTTTAACAACAGCAGTGATTCTTTTGATTAGTTGACCAGATCCATGGAAGATTACAAACTGGATGAGTTCCTTACTTGAGGACTTTTAAGTTGCAGTGTGGGCTGGCCAGTCCTTTCGAGAGGATATCAACCCCCTCATCCGACAGATTGTTCCAGCTCAGGTCCAGCTTTTGAAGATGGGAGGGGTTTAACTTGAGAGCCTCGGCCAATGAAACACATCCTCGCTTTGTGATCTGGCACCCTGACAGGCTGCAACAAATGAGATAATTGCCTGAAGTCAAGACAGGAAACGGGTTAAAGTGATGAAGGTTCTGCTGAAGGTAACATGGTGTCTGCCTTTTCCTTGATTAATACAGGGTTGATGCAGGTCATTAAAACACATTAAAAGTATTAAATGGATTTTGTGAAAATTCGGGCCTTAAATTGCATTAAATTAAATGAGGCATTGAAAATTATGTAAACTTGAAAAAAAAAAAAACTTTTTTACATAATTGATTAGAGTTGCTGCTAATAGCAGCAGTGATTCATTTTAGTGAGTCGAGCGGATCCATGGAAGATTACAAACTGGCAGAGCCCCTTACTTGAGGACTTTTAAGATGCAGTGTGGGCTAGCCAGTCCTTTTGAGAGCATCTCAACCCCCTCATTCCACAAAACATTGTAGCTCAGGTCCAGCTCTTGAAGATGGGAGGGATTTAACATGACGGCCTCGGCCAATGAAATGCATCCTTGCTGTGTGATCCCGCAGTATTCTAGCCTGCAAAAAATGAGAGTTGCCTCAAGTTAAGAAAGGAACCTGCCATACGCGGAGTTCAAGGGGCGGTGGGGGCCCCCCCTGGTGGACAAAAAGTGTTTTTGCATGTAATTGACTTTCCTATATATGATTTTAAAATTCAGAGTTTTCCGGAAAAATATTGTCTGTAAAACTTATAAAGCATTAAAACAAACAACAAAAATAAATGAACAACCAAAAAGCTATCTTTATAATGGGTCAAAATTCATTTTCAAGATCATGTGATTAGCACAGTCATTTGCTTTGCTTAGCCAAAACCACCCGAGGATGGGGTTTTCACACCTAAGCTTTCAAAAGCAACAAAAACTACTGAGCAAGAACCAAGGATTGAAAATGTGGACCATTCAACGCCAGAGAGCACTGCCAAAATGGTGAGCGAAGTTTCAATTTGCCCCAATAAAGACACTAATTGTACAACAGAGCCACCACCGATGTCTAACCAATGTAGTTACCCCCGTTAAAACTTGTATCCCCTGGCCGCGTGACCGCGCACACACACACACACGCACCCACCTACACACACACACATTATTTATGAGTAATGTCGACTTTAACAACTAATTGAAGCCAGAAATGAACCACAGTTATACAGGTATATTTTGGATATTGACGTGTATTAAACTGGAGAAACTCCATACAGGACTTGAATTACAGTATTACCAGTTTAAGATCATCCTACGTGTAAAACTGTAAAACATTGCCTTTTTTTATGTTCAGTACGTATGTTACATTATACAACAGAAAAAAAAGTGTGTTTTTTTTGCCATGTTTTAAATCCTCGTAGATAACTACATTACTAAAACACAGAAATCAAGCAAATCAGTGCAGCGCAGTGGCTCCGCCTTCCCTGAATGCACTGCAGTGGCTCTGCCCAGGGGATACAATTTTTGATGAGGGTAACTACATTGGCACGACAACGGCAGGCATACCATATGTAATGGATGACAATCTTGGCAAAAAGTATAGCTGTCCTAAGCAGCCTGATTTAGAATTCCCCTCAAGAATGATGGGAAACAAAAAATTCAAATTTTTCAACTTATTATTATAAATATTCTTTTAAGTTAATTTTTTTAAGTTTCTGGGTCATCAACATGAGTCAAACTCCGCCTATGGAACCTGCTTGAAGTGAACATTGAGTCTGCCTTTTTCTTGGCAAAGACAGGGTTTGTGCCGTTCAATAAAAAGGATTAAAAGTAAATTAAATGAATATTGTAAAAATTCAGGACTGAAAAAGCATTAAACTAAATGTTGAAAATTACGTAAACCTGAGGGGATTTCTTTTTTTTTTTTTTTTTTTTTTACATAATTTATTAGAGTTGCTGCTCATCGCAGCAATGACTCATTTGATTAGTCAGGCGGATCTACAGAAGAATACAAACTGGAGGACCTCCTTACTTGAGGACTTTTAAGATGCAGTGTGGGCTGGACAGTCCTTTCGAGAGGATCTCAATCCCCTCGTCCGACAGATCATTACCGTTTAAGTACAGCGCTTGAAGATGGGTGGGGTTTAACTTGAGTGCCTTGGCCAATGAAATGCCTCCTCGCTTCGTGATCCTGCACCATGACAGCCTGCAACAAATGAGATAATTGCCTGACGTCAAGAAGGAAACCTGGTTGAATGTGTGAAGGTTCTGCTGGAAGTAACATTGTGTCTGCCTTTTCCTTGAACGATACAGGGTTTAAGAGTGTCATTAAAAAGCATCAAAAGTTATGAAATTGATTTTGTGTAAATTCAGACCTTAGTTCGAGGCATTAAAAATTATGTAAACCTGAAGGGAAAACATGTTTGGGTTTTGTTTTTTACATAAGTTATTGGAGTTGGTACTAAAAGCAGCAGTGATTCTTTTGACTAGTTGACCGGACCCACGGAACATTGAGAACTGGAGGAGCTCCGTACTTTAGGACTTTTAAGTTGCAGTGTGGGCTGGCCAGTCCTTCCGAGAGGATCTCAACCCCCTCATCTGACAGATTGTTCCAGCTCAGGCACAGTTCTTGAAGAATGGAGGGGTTTAACTTGAGAGCCTCAGTCAATGAAACACATCCTCGCTTTATGATCTTGCACTCTGACAGGCTGCAACAAATGAGATAATTGCCTGAAGTCAAGAAGGGAACCTGCTTAAAGTGATGAAGGTTCTGCTGAAAGTTACATTGTATCTGCCTTTTCTTTGGCAAATACAGGGTTTGTGCGGATCAATAAAAAGCATAATACCTCATTGAATGGATTTTGTCAAAATTCAGGCCTCAAATTGCATTAAACTAAATTTTCAAGGCATTAAAAATGATAAAATCCTGAAGGGATTTAAAACTTTTTTTTTCATAATTCATTATAGTTGCTGCTAATAGTAGCAGTGACTCTTTTGGTTCGTTGACCAGATCAATGGAAGAATACAAACTGCAGTAGCTCCTTACTTGAGGACTGTTAAGATGCTCTGTGCACTGGCCAGTCCCTTCAAGAGGATGTCGACCCCCTCGTCCGACAGATTGTTCTTGCTCAGGTCCAGCTCTTGAGGATATGAGGGGTTTAACTTGAGAGCCTGTGCCAATGAAACGCATCCTCGCTTTGTGATCTTGCACCATGACAGCCTGCAACAAATGAGAAATTTGCCTGAGGTCAGGAAGGGAACATGTTTAAAGGTATTAAATTTCTAAAAACTAAAATTGTGTCTGCCTTATCCTTGGCAAATAGCAGCAGTAACTCTTTCGATTAGTCGACTGGATCTACGGAAGATTGAGAACTGGAGGAGCTCCTTACTTGAGGACTTGTAAGATGCAGTGCGGACTGGCCTGTCCTTTTGAGAGGATCTCGACCCCCTCGTCTGACAATTCGTTATAGCTCAGGTCCAAATATCTCAGGTTGGATGGAGCGCTGAGAACGGAAGCCAGCTGATGACAACTGCTTATGTCCAGGTTACAATAACTCAGACTGGAGAACACAGGAAGGAGGAAATCATGAGCGAGAGCCAAACCAAACTTGAATTTAGTACGTTGCTTTGAATAATAATAATAAATATATTTTATTCATATTTATCCATATTTATTGTATTAATTTATTTACGTGCAGACAACAAAAAATTACAAAAACTAAAGATATGTATTTTATATTCTTGTGATAATGTCACCAACATGTCTTGTGCTGGACTTTGTTTTAGATATCGTCAACAAAGACGTTCATCTCGATGAGTGGATCGAAGTCTTTGTTTTTTGTTTTTCTTCAAGATTATGAATTGGAATCAACTCGAGTTTTGACGCATTTGAGATTTTTCAAGATTTTGCATTACCACTGACTGAGTTTAAGGTAAACCTGTTACACTGACCCAGCTTTTTGTTTCATCACATATAGGACTGGGCATCAATGAAAATTGTTCATCTTGATTAATAGCATTACATCTTTGCCATAGACTTCACTATCAGTTGATGGGGCGGCCTATTTTCAAAAGCTTAAAATTCAAATATTTTCAAAACCAAAGCCGCCTGCGACCTAAAACAAAAACAGACACCTTCCTTAGGCATATACAGGTATGAGTCTCCATCAGCAGCAGCATAAAAATCGTTTTTTTAATATAATCCTGATTAATTATTTTTTATATAAGTATAACAAAAGTTAAAATGGCTGTGAAATCCTCAGATGTTAGACTACATGCACAAAAATCACCAAATGCAGAGATAATCACCTATATTTTCAGGATCAATAGCAATATTTAACATATAAGTGTTTGCCTGAAATAGCAAACTTAGTGCACGTTTCTAACAGCTAATAACTAAATGTTCACATCAGAAACTTCATACTTGATGAAAGCATGCAGAATCATCTTAATTTTGTTCAACAAAAGCAAACTTTTCATTTAAAAAAAAAAATATTCAGCTTATCAAGCTTACTGAATTCCAGTTTCCCAATTGCCTCAGCATGTTTTGTCAACTATCTGGCCCTCTTCTTTCAACAATCACATAGCCTCTTGGCCAATCTCCCTTGCCATCTCCTTCCTGACCTCCTCGACTCTGCTCCTCTTCCTGCCGGTCAGCCACACCAAGGCATTGTTCATCTTTGCTTCTGAAGTCACATCCTTGGAGAAGTTTGCACCAAAACAGTTGAAGAGGGATCTGCTGATGTGCGGCAAAATTGTGTTGGCCAGCCTGTGACCCCTCTGACACCTGTACCTCTACAAGGTTGGGTCTGTTGCCGCCAGAAACTGCAGCAGGTGCCTGAAGCCGTCCCTAAGGCGCATGGCAAGGGAAAGGAACCTAACCCCGTGCTCTTTATTGTTCTCCCTGCACATCAGGGAGCCCCACAACGACATACCGAAGGACCCCATGTGGGCCATGAGGAGAGATGGCCAGTTGAGGACCGCCAGCGCCGTCTCCATCTCTGCCTTGTCAACCAGCTTGACCAAGGCATCGAACATCACAGAGGGCGGGTCACCCCTCTTGAGCGCCACGGCGATCTCCATGATCTCTCTGGGAAATCTGCTTGCAGCACTCAGTCACAGAGGAGTTAGCCTCGACCTTCGTGGCCAGGAAGCCAGCGTAGTTGCCGACTGTGGCGACAAGTAACTCGTCTGATGGCGGGTCCGGCTGATCGTCGGCCAGGTCCCTGGCAAGATCTCCTCGTCCAGGTTGGGGGCCAGCCTATTGCTGACTATGAAGTTCTTTATGCTGGTCTAGTAACTCCCGGTCTCTCCAATCCTCAGCACATTGGCCATAGCGGGCAACACTTCAGCATGGGTTCATACATGAAGAGGGTGACGAACTGCCTGTTCTGTTCTATGGCGTCCTTATCCAGGGAGATTCTAAAATGAAAATCAAGTATAAAAAGTAAATTTCTTAATGTCTTAATAAATCTCTTTGAAGTGCAAGGAGCAGCAATACCTTTTGGCACTGGGGTCATTGTTCTCATCCCTTAGTATGTTCTTGAGCCACCTGGCCCTCAGCTCGTCGTCCCTGGGAAGTGTGAGGAGAGTGATCGGGGTCCCCTTATTGGCCATCTCCTGCTCAACCGCCTTGTTGGTCAGATACCCTGTCTTGCAGCACACAACCCAACACTTCATCCCCGTGGAGCTGCACTGAAAGTTTTTAGATTGAAATGTTACACACAGTAAAAAGCATAAAAGCTGAATTATTTTTTAATATGGACGCAGAAATGTCTACATTACATTTATTTAGCCCAAAAACAGGCAGATGGCCCGCGAATTAAGCTATTGTGTAGAGATACAAACTCCATCACAAAAGAAAGAGCGTTTGAAGTTAAAAAATTTTTATAACTAAATACGTAAATCCTGGAATTTCTATAGATATGAACTTGAATTAGTCTATATTTGTGGTTAATAGCAAAAAAAAAAAAAAACAACCAGTTATGATTCCTTTTACGAAAATATTTCAAGCTAAAGTTACACTAATTTTTTTCCATTCCTTTCATTTTTTTCACAACGTTTCGAAGTGCATGCACAGTGCTGTTTGATAATAATAATTACCTTGAATCCTTGACCAAATCACTCTTGAGACACTCCTGCCAGCTTGTATGCAGTAAAAACTTTGTCCTGTTTCCCCTTAAATCAACCGTTAGAACGCCGCGTGTGTTTGAGTTTATCACAGCAAAGGCCATATCAACCTTCTGCCTGGGTCGGCCCCCTTCGGGAAAGCGTGGTGCAATGTCTGTAAGAGCTGTCTCGTCAACTGATAGTGAAGTCTATATCCTCGCATTGAATCGCACAAAGTCATCATCAATTCAAAAGTACCATAAGACGCAGGTATGAAAAGGTCTCTGGAAGCGAGTCCTTCCTTTTGTCCTAACAGCCACAGGTCAACTTTGGCACCAGTGCCAACCATTTCCGGTGTTTGAACTCATTCAGTCCCAGCCATTTTTCAGAAGACATTGTCTTCTATCGTGGCCATTTGCAATAATTTTGGCTGATCTGTCAAGCACCACAGAATATCAAGTTTGATGGCTACACGAAGTCCTTCATCATGACAATATGTTTTTCTACTCTTTTTCCTTTTTCAATTCAATTTTATTTGTATAGCCCTATATCACAACAATGTTGTCTCAAAGGGCTTTGCAGGGGCAATATGATACACAGTCAGAAACAGTAGATGAATTAAATAAAGTTTAAGTCCAAGTCCTTTCGTTATGAGCAGCTGAAGATCAGAGAGTATTGTTTCTATTCCTCTTTGATAGCGAACCTATGGGACTGAATGAGTTCATTCCATTTTGTTTTTTTTCAGTTTTGTTGTCTGCAATTGTTTTTGGATTTGTTTTTAGATTTTTTTTCTTGTGATTTGCAATTTTTTAAAAACTTAATCTGTTTTGTGATTTTTTTTTTAATTAATTTTTTTGTTGCCATTTTTAGTTTTTGTTTGCATTTTGTACACTAGCCTTTGCACTTTTGTAATTTTTGTACTTCACTTTACTTCAATTTTAAACACATACACTGATTTTTTAGAAGCCTTGACCACCAACAGTAGCTTCTCGAGCCCCAAAGGCGATGGAGAGTAGCTAGCAAGATTGAAGGACTTCACGGTTTCGTCATCTGCAAGTAAGAAGAAGGCCAGGGCTGACCACATATCATTTGACATTTGACGCCAGGATAAACGTGCTGAATCTAGTTCCTGCTGGATCTGCTTCAGCAAGGAGTTGTCCTTCAGCTCGTTGAGGCAGTAGAAGAAGTTGACGTTATTCTCTGGAGTGTTCCGTTTGATTCTTTTCTTAATCAACTTGACTGTCTTTGACTTGCTTTGCCCACAGTCCTCAGGAGCCTTCAGCAGTTCCCCCAGTAGTTCCTGGTTGCACGGCAAGGAAAGGCCAAAGAGGAAGCGGAGGAACAGGTCCAGGTTTCCTTCACTCTCCAAGGCTTTCTGGAGAGCTGACTGATGGACCTCAGTGATTGCCTTCTGCTTAAAAGACATGAACATTTTTTTCCATCCTGAGTCCAGTACGTTCTTGTTGTCCTGGAAGAGGCTCATAATGACATAGAGTGCGGCCAGATACTCCTGGATGGTCAGATGAACAAACTGAAACATCTTGCCTTGTTGGTTTCTTCTGAGAGGACGGACCTCCATAAAAACCTCTGTAAACAAACCGCAGTGTTTAGCGGCTTGGCTGTAATCAAAGCCGCTGTCCTCCAGGTCCTTCTCGTAGAAGATCTGACGCTTACTCATGGTGTGGTGAAAGGCCAGTTTTGCGAGCGATTTCACATCAGGGATATACTCCATCCTCATTCTCTCCTTTGACTTTTCTAAGTGGTAACACACAAACTCTGTGTACATATCGGTCAACGTTGTGGGAAGCTCTCCCTCCTTCCCTTTGTCTAAATGATCCTGAAGAACTGTTGCAGTGATCCAGCAGAAGACTGGTATGTGGCACATGATGAAGATGGTGCGAGATTTCTGGATGTGCTTGATGACGCGCTCCTCATTTGGAAACCTTTTCCTGAAGTACTCCAGCCTCCGGGAATCACTGAATCCTCTCACTTCTGTTCGGCTGTCGATGAGGTCGGAGGGGATATCGCGGGCCGACGCGGGCCGCGTGGTTATCCAAACCCGGGCGGGAGAAAGCAGGTTCCCTTTGACGAGGTGCGCCAGGAGTACCTCCAGTGGGTAGGCCTTTGTCACATCAATGTCTTCTTTGGTGTGGTTCTTCAAGTCCATTTTGAAGTTGCACTCGTCCAGTCCATCTAGGACAAACAAGATCTTGATCCTGCTGCTTTCGTAGTCCCGCTTCCCAGACGTCTGCAGGTCGGCAAATATTTTGTTCAGGGTCTCCTCGCTCATGTGCCTGCTCTCGCACACATAAAGTCGGATGAGCTCTGCTAACGTAAAGCTTTTTCCTTTGTCCATGTTCAACTCGCGGAAAGTGAAGGGAAATATGAAGTGCACATCTTGATTGGTATTCCCGTTGGCCCAGTCCCACACAAACTTTCGAACCAGGAAGGTTTTTCCGATTCCCGCGAAGCCGACGGTAAGCAGCGTGCGTACCGGTCGCTGTGTCCCGTTAGGACTTTTGAAGATGTCGCACGGCAGAATAGACTCCTTGGCCGCGGCGCAGGTCTCCATCTGAAGGACTTCGTGCCGCTCGTCGGGCCTGACGTCGGCCCCGTTGGTGACATCCAGCTCCGTGTAGACGTCAGCCAGAGTCTGCTGCTGCCGACGCTCGGTGTTGCCCTCAGGAACAAAACTGTATAAACTCCGCAGGTTGCCTTGCAGGTCCGCCTTCAATCTGGATATCTGATCTTCATTGTAGACGGAGAAGACGGCGCCTAAAAGAAAAAAGCAGTGACCCCGTTATGGACAAAAAAAAAAAAACAGCCTCGCATCCAACCCCAGGACACACAGCCATCAGAGATATGAATTGGGCAACGTCACACCAAGAGAGAGAAGAACCTTTTTGATGAAAAATCGTCATCAACTAATACTCCACCTGGCTTTTGTGAGATATGAGCTTAAGAGTTAAAACACATGAATTTTCTCAGGAGCTCTACTTGCTGCTTTACAAGACACACAAATGGCTTAGACTTAGATCAAAAACTGATGATCCTCCAATCATCTTCCAACGTACAAGGAGGACCTGGAGGCATATTTCAGAATGGGCGTTCAACAAAATGAGTCTCACACTGAGTTATATAAATACTGTACCACGGACAACTAAGTTTTCCTCGTCGCATGGTCAATGTTCCCTCTAAGCTGCCTGCGTCAGCAATCGTGCCCTGCTCCCACATACTCATTCAGTGTTCCCAGCCTGGTGCAGGTCTACAATTCTGTCTCTGGTGTCCTTCGACAGCTCTTTGGTCTTGGTCATAGTGGAGTTTGAAGTGTGACTGACTGAGGGGTTGTGGACAGGTGTCTTTCATACCGATAATGAGCTAAAACAAGTGCCATTAATACAGGTAATGAGTGGCGCCTCGTTAGACTTCGTTAGAAGAAGTTGGACCTCTTTGACAGCCAGAAATCTTACTTGCTTGTAGGTGACCAAATCCTTATTTTCCACTCTAATTTGGAAAGAAATTCTTTAAAAATCAAACAATGTGATTTTCTGTTTTTTTCCCCCCAGTCTCTGTCTCATGGTTGAGGTTTACCCAAGTTGACCATTACAGGCCTCTCTCATCTTTTCTAGTAGGAGAACTTGCACAATTGGTGGTTGACTAAATACTTATTTGCACCACTGTATAACATAGTACACATCTCATGAACGAGATTTTTGTCGCTTTCATTTTATGGGGGCCAAAATCAATAGTATTAGAATTAAACTACTGAAAATTGCTGCTGTAATTTCATGATTTTAACAAGCCATGTAACTGGCTGTGATCCAAAGTTTTGAAAAGGTGTGTAGCTGCAGTGTACACATCTGATGTTGCACACTGTGTTTCACAATATGCTCAGGGAGCTTGTGTGTCTGCTCAGACACATGAAAAACTAGAGGGAACATAGCTCACGGTTGACTTATACAGGTTTCAAGTCACCAGTGTTCTAATCCCGGAAGCTATTTTGGGGCCTAACCTGTTGTTTCCAGCATGTTGTGACGCAACCGCTCAGCCAAGTTCTTGTTACCGATCTTTTCCAGAACCTTGATGGTCTCCTCCAGAGCATTCTCGCCGTGCTTCTCCACCAGCGCGTTGACAATGTCCACCCGGTCGGCATGTTCACATACGCTTTGAGGCAGGTTTGTGTAGAACTTGAAGGACTTGAAGTTGTCCTCCCCCAGCTCTATCAATGATTTCAACAGCAGCTCCTTACGCTCGCTGTCCAGAGCCATCCTTCCTCGTAAATGCGTGAGCGAGATGACCGTCGATCGGGTATCTATGGACGACAAGTTATTGTAACTTGAGCTCGTAAACCATTTGAGTGATGTGACGGCCCTGTTAGCTACATTGTGGCACTACATGACTTGTTTTGATATTGAAAATACCTGACAATATATTTGAATACAAACTATACCAGATCTGGTGTAAATTTTGTTTTTCAAAGAGGCAAGATCGCAAACGATTGAATAATCGCTGGCAACAAGGAAATGCATTCCAAGGGTCAGTGAAGCGAATCGCCACTTCTACATACCAGAAGAAGTTGCCGAACCTGCTTAAGTACCCATCTCTTTCTAAAAAGATGAATTAATTCAACGTCAATATTCTTTGAGTTCAAACAAGCATCGACAGTTCCGTCTTACGCAATATATAATTGTGTATTTCAAGACAAAAGACATTTTTGTGCACCCAAAATGCGCTTGTGCGCTTAAAAGGTATTTTTTGTGCTTCCCGTTACGCACATGATTGAATTGCGGCGGGATAAATGAAACAGAAGACTAACTGACCAAATGAGGAAATTACAAACAAACTGTAAAGCAAAATAACTTGCGACTCTTTTCTTAAGAGAAAACTTACGCGGTCTTGTTGTCGCCTCGTCTCCTTCCGTCCGAGTGACGACTTGTCTGTCCGGTCCACCGAGAAAAGATAACGCTGGGTGTGACCTTTGGTGACACCCACAACACCATATATGCGCATTATTGCCACCAGTTTTTCCAGATGGGTGGACTCGGGGCAGTAGAAAAACTTTAAACCATTGTTGTTTTTGTCCGGTTACATTGCGTCCATTACCCGGATCGGCAGTGAAGGTTTCGGGGGGGTGAGTGTAACGGGTGCGCGCATGTCCGATGTGTTCTGTGCATGGAAACATCCCTCCCCATGCCTTCAAGCCCGAAACCTAAACTGCCCATCCGGGTGACAGCACCCATGTAACCGGTCTGCATGGAGCCGCACCGCACAACGTGATCCGTCCCCCTCGTCCAGGTCAGGACTTGCACTCGCGCCACATGTCGGCATGCCCGCCTGCTGTGCTGGACGCGTCCACTAGCCAAAAGCCCAGGCTCGCAGCTTCAGCTGCCGGCGCACCCTCTTGAAGGCATCGGGAGCGAGGTTTCTATGCAACGTACACAACGGGGACCGATTGCATTGTGCAGCGCGGCTCCATGCAGACCGGTTACATTTCGAGACGAACACATAACGAGACCAATGGCAATTTTCGTCTTACATTACGACAGCGAGATGTAAATGCAGCATAATTTCCATAGTATGCTCACAATGTATGACATTTTCTTTTGTACATGAAGTCAGCCTGCATCGTAACAATGTCTTGTCTGTCTCTCTTGTGACTGGCATGGCCGTTTAATTCTTGCTCTTGCTTGATTTATGTTGTACTTGAGACATTGCCCATCTGAACCTCCAGCTGATTGATTCTCCTCCCACTCGCTCGGCATCGAGTCGGGATGGCCCGACCCCGCCACTGGCCAAGCAGCAACAAAATGCGCAAGGCGATCTCGCCCACCTACGCGTCGATAGGTATATAAAATGTATAGGGGGAAATTAAACAACTAAAGGGTACCCAAAGTCACAGGAGTTGTGCCTTTTTGGACTGTCAAATTGACGCCACTTCCAGGAGAGCAGAGGGCGTGACTCACGCAACTGCCACCCAGAGAGGCTCTGCCTGTCGTCGGCCACTGTTACGCACACGTCTCCCTGGTCGTGTCCGGTTGTGGTTTCCACTTCCAGGAAATATACGAGGCGCCAAGTTTTGGGTGCGTAACTGCGCAAAGATTGAAACATCCCTAGTCACAATGTCAGACTTTCTTTGTGGTTTTCACAGGATTTATTTCAATCGCAACTCGGCGACTGCTTGTAAAAGCAGAGGATGACCACGCTGTCCCATCGTGTGATGCATTTACAAAATAAGCTGCTCACAAAAAGGGCTCATACCAACTGGCAACAGAACACATAATATACAGTGTGTTTGATTATAATATGCAGTGGGGAGAACAAGTATTTGATGCACTGCCAAATTGGCAGTGCATCAAATACTTGTTCGTGCGAGATTTGCGACAACGCAGCCATTGCGGAAGCCTTCCGCAATGGCTGCGTTGTCGCAAATCTCGCACGATCCCGTGCTGCTGTGACGTAAACGCTCAAGCCTAATTGAAACGTTTCCAGTGTATTGATTCAAGTTTTTTTTAATTGTTCGATGAGTTTTAAAAGCAATTATTTTAAGTTAGGGTTTTAATGTTCTCATTGTAAACAACATTTTAAACAAAGAAATGAAAATGATCAAATTTAAAAAATTGATGTCAAAATGAGCGAAACTATTTCAAGTGTACCTATGACATTTTCTTTTAAATTTGTGAAAAACTTAAGTTAACCCTTTTAAGGGTACTTATTGAACTCAATGGCTGCCATTGAGGGTGCTTAAAGTCCAATCCTTTTGGACAGCCCCTCCCAGTACAAATGGATGAAAACAACTGCCAGCAGTTTAGTAGGAACGTCGTAGACCTTCCCCTCGTCACTGCAAAGAACCCGACGACGATCTCCTCCAATTCTGTGAGCGAGACTACTTTGCCCGTAGCACCGACACCTGGTTCTCTTGCAATCATCGGAGAGTACCTGAGACCGAACTAAATCCGTAGGAGACCAAATGGACTCAACGTCTTCAAATAATGAACATTTGGAACGACTCGCCCTTGTTGACGCAAAGAACCCAACGTTGTTCTTATTCCCATTTAAATCTGAAGAAAGACACAAACAATCGGTATTGAACATGAACTTACATTCTGATAACCAACATTGTTTGGATCTTACTTGACAGTCTTCAGGCTATAGCTGGGATCCTCCTCGATCCTCAATTAGACCCTCTTTTCTTTTTCCTCTATTCGATTGTTGATGAGAAATAATTTTTGAAGATGGGAGGGGTTTAACTTGAAAGCCTCGGCCAAAGACACACATCCTTTAATGGTGATCTCGCATTTGGACAGACTGCAACAAATGAATTCATTGCCTGAAGTCAAGAAGGGAACCTGCTAAAAGTGATGAAGGTTCTGCTGAAAGTAACATTGTGTCTTGCTTTTTATTGACTAATCCAGCACGGTAGGCGAGCGCGCTGAGCACTAAGCCAAAAGCCCAAGCTAGCTACTTTAGCAGCCAGCGCACATTCTTAAAGGCAACGGGAGGGAGGTTTAACGCGGGTACGGGTCCTGACCTGGACGAGGAGGACAGATCACATGGTTGTGTAGCCTGTCTTGTGGTGACCCCTAGCTATATAGGACTTTTGCTTTGTGTTTTTTTGTACAGACGAATGATGACACGAGGAGGCCGCTCTGTTGCCAGCCGGAAGGAGTTGTATTTACTCACAGCCATCTAATGGAAAATAGAAAATGAATACAGCGACATCTCTAGCTAAAGCTCTCATACGCACCTGTCAACTTCAAGAATACATTTTTTTTGTGCACAGCTTCAAAACAAATACAGCAAACATAACTTTCTACCTTCCCGACTGTCAAGTTATTTTAGATTGTTTTTTAACATGAGCATTTGAACCATTACATCAATAGAAATACAGTACAAAATAAGGACAAGATAGCACACATACCTGATGGAAAATAAAAAATTAACATTAAAATTATAAAATAAAAATATAAAATGAATTAATTTCTTAAATTAATATATATCAATATAATTAATATATTAATTTATTATTAAATTGATATAAAATTAATACTAATAAAATAAATACTAATAAATAACAATAATAAAAAAATTCGGATCCCTTTCGGTGGGGAAAATGCCACAAAAGCGGAAACGGCCAAACAGGTATAAACCGGTGGTGTGTGTCTCTTACGGCAACGTGAAAGACAGACACAGACACCCCTCTCCCGTTTGACAGTGAATTAACACTATTGGACATGATCGCAGGTGAGACACAATTTAAACACACTTAACCTAGCGGACGTGACGTTCAAGTAACAGACAGCGGAGGGAGGGTGGACCGCCACTCAGTGGACGGACGCCTCATGAAGAAGGGAGGACTGGCAGTTTCCCGCACGCACACAACATTGGAGAAATTATGCACCACGCTGAGCGAGGCGAGGGGGGCGACTGTATGGTAGCCCGGACGCTGCAACGTCGAACCCACCGAGTGCAAGCGCTAGGAGTCAGTAAAGACACTTGTTTAGCAGGGGTGGGTTGGCAAAGTTTTATCAATTTATACATTTTTTATTGACTGTTTTAACCATTTTAATCAATGTCTAATACCGTATTGGGCCGAATATAAGACGGTGTTTTTTGCATTGAATTAATATTGAAAAAGAGGGGGTCGTCTTATATTCGCGGTCTAGACATTGTACCTATTCACAACGCTAGATGACGCCAGATATCATTGAAGCGATGTTATGTTATGACAGAGCTCAGCTACTCTCCCCATTCACGACGCTAGATGGCGCCAGATATCATTGAAGTGATGTTCTGTCATGACAGATCTCAGCTATTAGTTTAACCAGTTTGCATTATTTTATTGCAATGTTTTTCCTTATTCAGATTTCTTTCAAGACTACAGTTACAGTTAGACTTCACTTTGATGGTTAATGCAGTTATTGCAATTTTGTAGTTTCATCACAATAGATTGGTTTATTTACATTTCAAAAACCAGAAGCCATTCATTTACGAATGGGTTTGCACTTTAGTTTACATATTTAAATGTTCAGATATTAAGATTTGAATGAGGCAAAATAACATGCTTTTTCTCTCAAATATATTGTTAGAATCATTTGTTTCATATGTACTGTAATTATTTTCTGTATAAAAATTAATTTGGTGTTCAAAAAGTCTTTTTTCAAACTTGAGTCTTGAAAAAGAGAGGGTCGTCTTATAATCGGGGTCCGTCTTATATTCGGGCCAATACGGTATTTCATTTTAAAAAAAAAAAAAAAAAAAAAAACTTTAAAAAATTATTTGCTCGCATATTTTAAACTTTTAAACACATTACGTCACAAAAAAATTGGTGTCTGTAAATAAGTCCCAGATATCTCATAACTATCGCTTAATTGTATTTTTTTAGTTACCGTCACAATTTCTCTGATATGTTAGATGAGAAATTATCGACCCAAACAAAGAAAAATTGGGGGGAAAAAATGTTTAAAAGGGTGAATATATGAAAGAGAAAATCTCGACCACTCCTTGATGTCTGCGATTTCTGCATCGCGATCCTTGTTATATGACCATGTTTCACTCATAAAATCCCCCAAAAATCCAGCTGTGTCTTGACACTCAGTGATACATGCTACATGGAGTTTTTGGATCAAAACAAGGTAATTACGCCATAATATCTCGTTAAAGTCATGGTGTCTTTAATTCGGTTCTTTCATACTCTCACCTCCAGATAGGGTTTTGCTGTTTGCATTTTTTTTTAATGACCTCCTGTTCAAAAAATTTCTTCCCCCAGAAAATTGAGATTTCAAGCTTTCCAATGATGTATCACACATGCATATCGGACAATTTTGAATGTTGGCCAAATTGAGGGTCTCTGAGCAGAACTTCAAGTCACCTGAGTGTTTTCCGCCATATACATGGCCTAAGTAGAGAAGCTATGATGATGATCAGGTGTGCAGAACAGGTGAGTAGAATGAGTTCTAATGACTGGGATTTTTTTGATTTTTTTCAAAAAACACACAGGCCTGCTGCAGTGCCCTAACAGGCAAGGTTACTGTAAACAGGAGGGGTGGAGTGGTACATCTCGTGGATTCATTTCGACTGGCTTTCTTCAAGAGCTGCTTTTCAGTACAGAAAAAGGCAGTACTTGAAAAGCTTTTATTTTGAAAAATGTCATCAAGACAAGTTGAGTAAATACATATTTAGGCATGAAAATCTTTCACATTTTGGCGAAATTCGCCGTTTTGAGGTAAAAAAGGGTGACCTATGTGAATTGTGTAGATCTGAGGAGAAATTTTTAAGGGCGGGGTCAGGAGATTTTTTTTTTTTATGTCGGACGCTTGGTATGCAAGCGGGGAAAGCGACATAAAGCCAAAAAAGTGCACCAGAGTGTCCAAAACATTGACTTATTTCAACCAAACAAAGGCGGGTACACTGTTGTCTCCTGTCTCTTCAATGCCAAGCTTGGCTGCACGTCGGCCGTGAATGAACACCTGAAGCGCCTAGTTGTAATTTTAGAAGACGACAGGAGCGGGCAGATTGTAAATCCATTTTACTAACTAACGACATGTTTTATTGCCTGTCGCGATATGCCATGAGTCCATTTATCGCACGGTAAATCAAAATGAGGGCGGTCATTTTCACGGCTGCGTTTTATCGCTGCGTGCATGCTTGTCATATGAGACTCCAGTTCTTTTCACAGATGTTTATTGGTCATCAACATGCCGTAGAGTTAAAGTTTAGACATACAAAATAAGGAAATACATCTATGTTAAACACTGTAAACGTTAGCATTTCTACATTGAGGCTGATAGGGAAAAAGACAACCTACTTTAGCCTGCTATAAAACATTGGCAGTCTTCTCCAAAACGCAAACTTGCGGTTAAAAGGTGAAACTTCAAACATGAAAGTCGCTGCTTAACAGCATTTGCAAATGAAATAAATGAAAAAAAAAAATGGATTACTGACACCACATGCAATGACAAAAAGAGCTTGTTTTGCGGAGTGCAAAGCTTCCAATTAGCGGTTTAGCGAACGTACTTCGAGTGAACATTTCAAAATAAAAGCACGTCATGTTCGTCATATAAATAACGGTTTCTGGAGTTAATCCCACATACTTCAGAAATCAAATTCTACAATAAGAGTAGCTTTAAAATGACACCCTTTATGAAAAATCTGATTGGCAATGAATAATTATTGTACTAATATTATATGTTGTAGTGTATATATATATATATATATATATATATATATATATATATATATATATATATATTAATGCTAGATTGATTATATTTTTTGAAAGTTGTTTTCAATCATGTTGGAAAGGCGAAGTCAGTGTTCTGAATCCGTTTACATTCCCTTCTTTTTCACTAGTTAATGCTATGAGCATTTGACCTTATTATTTATTTACGATTTATTGTTATTTACGTGTTTATTTGTACTTTAATATAGAATTTAAATGTTCCAAAATGTTTTTTTGAATGAATAAGTGCCATCAACAATTTCATTGCTAAATTAGAAAAAAAAAAAAAAAAAGGGTGGGGTGGGGGGATTATTAGATTAGTCGACTAATCGTAAAAATAGTTGGCTGACTAATCGGGAGAAAATTAGTCGTTTGGGACAGACTGAGTTGTTCGGTGTACCGGAACATATTTCCTCCACACCCTTCTTACATTTTTCACCCCTGACCCATTTTCATGCCTGTACACTAAATTGACCCATTTAGCTGATATTTTAAATAAATGAGTTTTCTTGTTAAAAAATATTTAACCTTTTAGACATGAATTGTGATTCCCTCCCTAAATTTAAATCATTGGCTGCCAGTGATGGCGCTAGAAGTCCAATGCATATTGACTGGGAGACACTGGAGAAAAACAACTAGTCAGTTTGTGGTCAAAAATTCACTCCAATCCATTTTTTAGAAGCCATTTCCTTTTGGTCATATACCGTATAGGCACGAATATAAGACGACCCCGATTATAAGACGACCCCCTCTTTTTCAAGACTCAAGTTTGAAAAAAGACTTTTTGAACACCAAATTAATTTTTATACAGAAAATAATTACAATACATCTGAAACAAATGATTATAACAATATATTTGAGAGAAAAGGCACTTAATTTCGCATTCAAAACTTAATATCTGAACATTTAAGCATTTAACAGAGTTAAATGCCGGAGTCGCGTTCAGCATTCGATTCATTGATGACTGGCGCCATCCAGCGTCGTGAATGGGTATATGTCTAGGCCGCAGTTTTTTTTATTTTTTTAGGCCGCAGTTATAAGACGTCCCCCAGGTTTTCATTCTTACTTTAATGCAAAAAACACCGTCTTATATTCGGGCCAATACGGTACATTGATTTTAACTGATTTGTCAAGCGCCACACAATATTGTGTTTGATGGCTACACAAACCCCAAAAAAGAACAATTGGATTGCAATCTTGAATCATGAAAATCATTTTTTCCTACTCGTTTCCATTCTCTAGTTATGAGCAGTTGATAAACAGCAAGTATTTTTTGGATACACTTTTGAACGCGAACCTAAGTGTTCTATAAAACACATCCTTGGGAGTAAATGAATTAATTTTTTTTTGAGATCTGTTGTTGCGTTTTCTTATATGCAATTATTTTTAGGATTTTTTTTGTTTTTGTTTGTTATTTGCATATATTTTTAAATTAATTAATAATAATAAAAAAGAAACCAACAGGTTGCTACCAATTTTTTCCACTCCAATAATGTCTCTGTGAACGCATTTGCTGCCATTGACGAGCAAATATTTTGAAAATTTGAACAGATGTTTTCTTTTCCTATCCATCCTGTCGGCACATTAGAGAAGACCCAACCCTTTGCACTGAAAGGGCTCATCCGGCGGCGTCAATGAGGCGGGTAGTGATGCATATATTTTTTTTCCGGGACATTGACTTTTGGAGAAAAAAAAAAAGTACTTTTAACAGTAGTTTCACCACACCAAACATTTCACTTGAATAGATGTGTGAAGAAAATATGCTACTCTTGCTACTTTGGCAGACACCAGTCGTTTGTTACTTTTCCAAAGTTGGGTAGGGAAGCCGAAAATTGTACACAAGAATGAACATTACTTCCAAATAATTTGACTCAAGTTAAAGAAAAAGGGGTCATCCATTAAATGCACTCAAGTAAAACATATTTGGTTAAAAGAACTCAGATACTGCTTATCATTTCTTTTTAAAAAACACATCATCAGAGTCGTGTTACTTGTCATTGTAATTCTTCTCATTGTATTGGAGACTCGACCTCCTGACTTTCCTGCATTTCAATCAAGTCAACAAAATGAAACGTTTCCAGTGTATTGATTCAAGTTCTTTTTACATTGTTAGATGATTTTTAAAAACTTTTATTTCAAGTTAGGGTTTTAATGTTCTCATACACAACAACATATTGCACAAAAAAGTGAAAATGATCAAATTTAAAACAACTATGTCAAAATGAGCAAAACCATTTTAGGTGTACGTATAACATTTTCTTTTAAATTTGTGAAAAACATAAGTTAACCCTTTAAAGGGTACTTATTGAACTCACTGGCTGCCATTGATGATGCTCTAGAGTCCAATCCATTTGGACAACCCCTTCCAATACAAATGGATGAATACAACTGCCAGCAGTTTGGTGGGAACGTCGTAGACCTTCCCCTTGAACTCCACCTCCATGTGGCTGCAAAGAACCCGACGACGACCTCCCCGAATTCTGTGAGCGAGGCCGCTTTGCCCGTAGCGCCAACACCCGGTCCTCTTGCGATCATCGGAGAGTACATGAGACCGAACTAAATCTGAAGGAGACCAAATGGACTCGACGTCTTCTAATAATGAACATTTGGAATGACTCGCCCTTCTTGACGCCAAGGACCAAACGTTGTTCCTAGTCCCACGGTTTAAATCTGAAGAAAGACACAAACAATATTGAACATGAATTTACACTCTGATAAGCAACATTGTTTAGCTCTTACTCGACAGTCTTCAAGCTATAGCTGGGATCCTCCTTGATCTCCAATAAGACCCTCTTTCCTTTTTCCTCTATTCGATTGTCCCAGATATTCAACTCTTGAAGATGGGAGGGGTTTAACTTGAGAGCCTTGGCCAATGAAATGCATCCTTTATCCGTAATCTCGCACTGTGACAGCCTGCAACAAATGAGATAATTGCCTGAAGTCGACAAGGGAACCTGGTTAAGTGATGATGGTTCTGCTGAAAGTAGGGGTGCACGATATCCATTTTTTGAAACCGATACCGATAACTTCCTGCTCCTCAAGGCCGATACCGATACGATATCCGATAATATATATACATTTTTTCAATGTATATTCACCTGAGTTTTTGAACAAATGTAGGTCAAAAATACTAGTGGTTGATTCAATATAGATTTGCCTTTACCGAACCAGAATTTTCATGATGACATGAACATTATTATAATGAACAAAACAAAGACAAGAACAGATTTGACTCCAAATAAACTGTCCATATTCATTTTTCAAAAAATTCTAAAACTATAATATAATAAATATATAATTATAAATATAATTTGAGTCAATCACAATCAGTCAATATCATTGACGATGTGTTCCCCTGAACAATGAACACCAATGCTTAACAAACCCAACAGGTATTGTGCTTTGTCAGCAGATAAAACATTTGGTGCAACAGGAGAGGAGACTTCTGTCGTCTTGGTCCATGGAACAACTTTCTTAACCTGGCAATTACATATCAATAACCAAAAGACTTCTCGAGAACGTGTAGACATAACACTGTACACAGCAAAAAGCCTGGTGTTGAATTGATTCTCACAGAGTCAATTTCAACTCCTTTTCAGACTTTATATAGGTCCACACTTTCTAGAGTCAAATTAACACTTTGGAAATAGTTCAATATCAACACCACACCAAGAGTTCCTTCTTTAACTCTTTACCAGAGTTGACGTTATTAGGCAAATAACACTGCTCTGGGTTAAATGTTTACTCCTTACCAGAGTTAGAATAAATAACACTGTGCTCTGAGTTAAATATTTTACTCTTTCACAGAGTTGAATACCTAATCATTTTACTCCTTACCAGAGTTAAATACAATTGATTTACTCTTTACGAGAGTTAAATAATTAAATGTTTTTTTTACTCCTTCTGAGAGTTGAATAATTAAAAGGTTTTACTCTTTACCACAGTTAAAAATAGGGATTAGACAAATGACAGTTTCACATATAAAACATTTATTAAAACAAATAAAATATTAAAATAAATAAAACATTTCGTTTGGCCATGTTCTCCCCAGTCCAGTCAGTCTTTCATTACAGCAGTATAAAATCAACTATAATATATAGATGTTCATCTGAGGCACTGTATGAGCTCTGAACATCGAACGGTGTGCAACATTTCAGCTCAGACATTTTATTTATACACCTTTCCTCACTTGTGGATACTCTGAAAGCATGACGATGCTCATCAAACATCTCTGTAAACATCATGTTTGACAAAAAATAAATCTGGTCGCGACGCAGCACCATGTTGGTCTGTTGGCTCATCAAATTCAAAATGAAGTGCAGGTGTGTGAGTCGCGGGAGGAGCTTATTTACATCTATCCTGAGTTGAGTTAACACTGATGTCACACCATTTAAATCAGAGGGTGTTAAAAATTACACTTTGGGAGTCGAAATCAACTCCAGGGCGGAGTGATTTGAATCAACAATTAAAAACAACTCCAAACACTTAACCATTACACCAGACAGTGTTAAAACAACACTTTGGGAGTAGTATTAACTCCGATTTCCATCAACTATTTAAAATGACTCCAGACACCTAACCATTACACCAGAAAGTGTTAGAATTGAGTGGTATTAACTCGGGACTGAGTTGGATAACATTGACATGATCAACTCTTTCAAATAACTCCAACACTGAACCCAATTTAAATACAATGGTGTTAAAATGACACATTGGGAGTTGAAATCAACTCTGAAATGTTTAACCCTGGAATTTCAACTCTTTAATTTTTGCTGTGTAAAGTGCAAACATTTGCTAATTGCTATAGTAAGGTTTATAACTCAGTGAAGGAAAAATGCGGCCTCTAGAACAGTAATAAAACTGCATACCGGCAAAACAGGAGTGGAAACCAACGCACACATCCCAATCCGACCATGTCCCAAAAATATTTTGAATAGGTCCATATATTGTTAACGGATTTATTGGGATGACGTCATAATTCCTATTATCGGACCGATAAGTATCGTGCGCCTCTAGCTGAAAGTAACATTGTGTCTGCCTTTTCCTTGACTGATACAGGGTTGATGCGGGTCATTAAAAAGCATGAAGTCATTAAATGGATTTTGTGAAAATTAAAAAGGATTAAATTAAATGTTTCAAAGCATTTCAAATTATGTATTATGTATAACTTGACAGGATTTTTATTTTTTAACATAATTGATTCTAGTTATGCTAATCGAAGCAGTGATTCTTTCGATTACTCGACCAGATGCCTACTTACTCGAGGACTTTTAAGATGCAGTGTGGGCTGCTCAGTCCTTTCGAGAGGATCTCAACCCCTTCATCCCGCAGATAGTTCCAGCTCAGGTTCAGCTCTTGAAGATGGGAGGGGTTTAACTTGAGAGCCTCAGCCAATGAAACACATCCTTGACTGGTGATCCCACACTGTGACAGCCTGCAACAAATGAGATAATTGCCTGAAGTCAAAAAGGGAACCTGCTTAAAGTTTTGACGGTTCTGCTGAAAGTAACATTGTCTCTTCCTTTTCCTTGACTAATACAGGTTTAATGAGGGGCATTAAAAAGCATTAACACTCCGTTTTTGTGTGAAAATCCAGAACTTAAAAAGCAATAAAAATGCTGTTATATTTGTATAGCGCTTTTTCACCTTTCAAGGCTCTCAAAGCCATCCGCCTACTGGTGACGCAGCACCAGGAGCAATGTGGGGATCAATATCTTGCTCAAGGAGACTTAGCTGAGTTCATCAGAGTTCACCGTACTCAATGGGTGGAGCTTTTGGCTGCCGCTTCTCACTCCACACTCCGGATTTGCACCAAAAAGCTTGTTTGAACGGGTCTTTCTCACCGTTTTTGCCTGCCTCTCCGCGGCTTTTGCCATCTCCGGCTCCGACTATGGCTCTCAGGTACATGTCCTCGCAGCTTCTCGGACTCAACCACCACGCACCTCTTTCGCCGGACATTATTACAACTCTGAAACAACACTGCCTTCTCCGCCGTCGCCCGTACATCCATCGAGGCTCCCGTCGAAAACTTTACTACAACTTCACCACCGAAAACAGCATTCCCTCTCTTTGGTCCGACCGCAGCTCTCACTCTCCTGGATGCCGGCTCAACAACAACTTCCGCATACGTCATCCGCGCACTCGTCACATGACTCAATACAACCTTCTGCCTGTTCCAACTTCCGTCACAAGGACTTCACAACAAAAGCCTCTCAAAACAGCTCTATTCAACACAAGGTCACTTAATAATAAAAGCCTCCTCCTCAACGAATTCATAATGGACAATAACCTGGATTTACTCTGTCTCACTGAAACCTGGCACAAACCCATGGATTACTTTGCACTTAACCAAACCACCCCACCTGGATACACTTACTTTGAAAACCCCCGCTTGGAAAAACGAGGCGGAGGCATTGCTGTCATCCACCGCTGTGACTACACTCTCCGCCCCATCTCCATCCCAGCTGTATCGTCATTTGAACATTTAGCTTTCAGATTTCCCGGTTCTCAATCACTCACTGTTGCTGTAGTCTATCGCCCACCAAAAAAACTGTCCCTCATTTCTGTCTGACTTCACCAATTTGGTCACCCAGCTGTCCTCCATGTCCCCGTCCATTCTGCTCCTCGGAGATTTCAATATCCACGTCGACTCCCCCACAGACAAATTTTCATCTGACTTTTTGGACATCTTAAACTGCCTCAATCTCACCCAACATATCACTTCACCCACACATAAACATGGCCACATTCTGGACCTGGTTTGCTCCACACCCTCCCTCACCATCCATAACCTGTCATTAACTGACCTCACAATTTCTGATCATCTGGCCATAACCCTGGACATTTGTATCCCTACCCCCACTAACAACCACGCACGAACAATCACCTTCCGGAATCTGAAATCACTCCCTCCCGATTCTTTCTCCTCCGCCTTGTCTGATGCCATTACCAGCTCTTCCCTCCCCTCAGACTCTACTGCTTTGGATCTAGTCAACTTCTACAACCACGCACTCTCCTCCTGCCTCAACCGATTAGCCCCTCTCAAAACAGCTACAGTCTCCTTCTCCACCTCTGCCCCTTGGTATACCCCGGATCTCCACATTTTTAAGAAGCAACGCCGAAAACTTGAACGCCTCTACAGAAAAACCGGTCTCACAGTTCATGCCCAAGCCTACAAACACATTGTCAATATTTACAACTCTGCACTCAAAACAGCCCGTTCCACTTTCTATTCTCAAATTATTCACTCTAACTCTTCCAACCCCCGTACCTTATTCTCCACTTTCGCAAAACTCACCAAACCCAAGGACAATATCACTGCCACATTCACAACAGACAAATGCAATAACTTTCTGTCATCTTTTCACGCAAAAATCCAAACTATACACAGTTCACTTGCATCCACTTCCTTCAGTTCTCCTTCCTCAGATCTTAACAGTCCACCTCTAACATCTCACAGCTTTCCCTCCTTTTCTCCTCTTGCTCCCTCTGACATCTTCAAACTCATCTCAACCATGAATTTCTCCAGCTGCATTCTCGACCCCATACCATCCTCTCTTCTTAAAACCTGTATTCCCACTCTCATTCCTCTTATCATTAACATCATAAACACCTCTCTCACCACTGGCTCAGTCCCCTCCCCACTCAAACTCGCCACCATCACACCCCTCCTGAAAAAACCTGGCCTTAACCCCGACAACCTGGACAATTTCAGACCCATTTCCAATCTCCCACTTCTCTCAAAAATTCTGGAACGATCCGTCATAACCCAACTTCGGCACCATCTCCACTCCTCCCATATGTTTGAAACATTTCAATCTGGATTCCGCGAACACCACAGTACTGAAACAGCTCTCATCAAAGTAACCAATGATCTTCTCCTTGCCGCTGACTCTGGTTCCATCTCCATCCTCCTCCTCCTCGACCTTTCCGCTGCATTTGACACCATTGACCACAACATCCTCCTCCACCGTCTTCAGTCAATAGGGATATCTGGCACTGCACTCCTCTGGTTCACCTCCTATCTCTCCGATCGTCACCACTTCGTCTCCATCAATAACCATAAATCCCACACCTCTCCAGTCACCCATGGTGTCCCCCAAGGTTCGGTCCTCGGCCCCCTCCTCTTCATAATCTATATGCTTCCCCTCGGTCAAATCATTCGCCACCATGGACTCAATTTCCACTGCTATGCAGATGACACTCAACTTTACATTTCATCTAAATCCATCACCCCTGTCACTCTCTCTCACATCTCAAACTGCCTGTCCGACATAAAAACCTGGATGGACAATAACTTTCTCAAACTCAACAGTAACAAAACAGAACTTCTCATCACCGGACCCAAAGCTCTCCTCCCCTCTGTACAGAACCTCACTCTCCTCATTGATGGTCACCTTGTCACCCCCTCCACCTCCGTACGCAATCTTGGCATCATAATGGACTCAACACTGTCATACCAATCACACATCAGCCACCTCACTAAAATCTCCTTCTTTCATCTCCGCAACATCGCCCGCATCCGTCCCTCCCTCTCCCAAGCCACAGCTGAAATACTCATTCACGCCTTCATCACATCCAGACTCGACTACTGCAATAGCCTCCTCTATGGTCTTCCATCTTCTCATCTCCAAAAGCTGCAATACGTCCAGAATTCTGCCGCCCGCCTCCTCACCCACACCCGTTCCAGAGAGCACATCACCCCCATCCTCCAACAGCTTCACTGGCTTCCAATGTCATACCAGATTCAGTACAAACTCCTCCTCCTCACCTACAAGTCCCTCCATAACCTGGCCCCTTCCTACCTCACTGACCTCCTACAACAGCACTGTCCCTCCCGCCGCCTACGTTCTGCCGACTCTAATCTCCTCACACCCATCACTCGCACTAAACTCCGAACCTTGGGGGACCGAGCCTTCGCCGCTGCTGCTCCCTCACTCTGGAACTCACTCCCAAAACCCATCAGGAACTCGGACTCATTACATAACTTCAAATCACTCCTAAAAACCCACCTGTTCAAACTAGCTTTTCCCACCTCTTAATTCTTAATTCTGTCTTTGTGTTATGTTATGTAAAGCGTCTTTGAGTGTCCAAAAAAGCGCTATATAAGTTTGAGGTATTATTATTATTATTATAAGACGACCCCCTCTTTTTCAGTCTTATTTCAATGCAAAAAACACTGTCTTATATTCGGGCCAAAACGGTAATCACAGCAGACGATGTTACCTTCCGTCCTCTTCCTCCTTGTTTATCAGGCCACCCACATGGTGTCGATGGGTAAAGATACAGTGGGGCAAATAAGTATTTAGTCAACCACTAATTGTGCAAGTTCTTCCACTTGAAAATATTAGAGAGGCCTGTAATTGTCAACATGGGTAAACCTCAACCATGAGAGACAAAATGAGGGGGGAAAAAACAGAAAATCACATTGTTTGATTTTTAAAGAATTTATTTGCAAATCATGGTGGAAAATAAGTATTTGGTCTATACAAAAAGTTCATCTCAATACTTTGTTTTGTACCCTTTGTTGGCAATAACAGGCCAAACGTTTTCTGTAACTCTTCACAAGCTTTTCACACACTGTTGCTGGTATTTTGGCCCATTCCTCCATGCAGATCTCCTCTAGAACAGTGATGTTTTGGGGCTGTCATTGGGCAACACGGACTTTCAACTTCCTCCTTACCCCGTCGTGTCAAAATGATAACAAGAATGGTGAGCAAAAATCCCAGAACCACACGAGGGGACCTAGTGAATGGGCTACAGGGAACTTGGACCACAGTAACAAAGGCTACTATCAGGAACACAATGTACCGCCAGGGACTCAAATCCTGCTCTGCCAGATAATTTTGACAGCCCCAATAAACATGTTCTATTTTTAATTGTTTCAGTGTCACAAAGACGTATTTATACGTCTTTTACATTTGTTTTTTCATCTCCGGGTTCTCATTCAACTGAGCTCCAAAGCACAGAGCTGAAAATCCATTTTAAAGCAATAAAACTGGCCACTGGAATGAAGTAGCGCATTTGGTAAAACCCGCAACCTAATTCAACGGCAACAAGCGGCGGAGCAGCACGGCCGGGTCGCCGGCGGAAGAATGCCGGGCGGCGGAGGACAGAGCAGAAAAACCAAGAGGTCGCCTTGGATGCCAGGCGTTGAACAACCGAGCAGAACGACCGGGACCACCAGTGCAGCGGACGATGTCATGGAGTCCGTGCTGCTCGCCGAGCAGACCTCGCAGAGACTAAAAGAAAATCCATCTTTATGAGACAGGCAGCGATGAGGGAAAACCCGGCTGTCGCAGCCAAAACAGCGTCATCTCACTTATGTGTAAATAAATTGTTACTTTGCTATCATAAGCTCTATTTGTCTAGTTTACATTATTTTTAGGGCTGTCAAATTATTGCGTTAACGGACGGTAATTAATTTTAATTAATCACATTAAAATATTTGACGCAATTAACGCACATGCCCCGCTCAAACAGATTAAAATGACAAAACAGTACAATGCCAACTTGTTACTTGTGGTTTTTTGGGAGTTTTGTCACCCTCTGCTGGCATTTGGGTGCGACTGATTTTATGGGCTTAAGCACCCATGAGCACTGTGTAATTATTGACATCAGCAATGGCGGGCTACTAGTTTATTTTTTGATTGAAAATTTTACAAATTAAACGAAAACATTAAGAGGGGTAAGAACTACAAGTCTTTCTATCCATGGATCGCTTAAACAGAATGTTAATGTCATCTTGTTGATTGTTATAATAAACAAATACAGTATTTATGTACCGTATGTTGTATATATCCATCTTGAGTCTTATCTTTCCATTCAAACAATAATTTACAGAAAAATTTGGCATATTTTTTACAGATGGTTTGAATAGCAATAAATTAATTTTTAAGCTGTAATTAACAATTTTAATCGTTTGACAGCCCTAGTTATTTTGTCAAAGGAAAACATTCAAATATTTGGGATGTAACGAAAGCAAAAAATAGCTGTGTTAAAGTCAAAGTTATGTATGAAATGTATGCTTTCACAAAAAACTAAATTTCTCCGTTTTTTCATCAGAAATTGGAAATTTGCTCAAAGTAAGCTATTTTCTAATGCTGATTTCTAAAGAATGGAAAAAGATATGAACTTACTTTTTTTTTTCCTGCTGATAGAAGAGAGTCTAATCTTTCTTTTGGTGGGTTCCATGTTTACATAGCAACAGAACATAATTTTCTGTCGGCCTTGCAAAATCAGTCCAAATCCAGTAAAACGGCCGGGAGCGAAGGGCCTTGTTCCGGTGAAAATGGCTGGGAGTGAATGAGTTAATCAATTATGAAAATAATCGGTAGTTGCAGCCCTAGTGTGAACAAACTAATACTTCATATTCGGGTCCGATCACATCATTTTCAAAGTATCAGAATCGGCAAAAAAATATCGTGCCTTTTTTAAATTTTTTAATTAAAACGTTTTCTAATTGTATTTTACGTTACAGACAAAATATGTTACACTTATCCAGTCTTAAGTTTAGGCTTAAGGTAGGGTTAATTTATCCCGATAACGGCGGTAATTAATTTTTTAAAAAATGTATCACATTAAAATATTTAAAGCAATTAATGAATGCGCTGCACAACCCACTCACGCATTGTCGTGCTTAAGCTGTAATGGCGCTGTTTTACCTATATTGAGAGCTAAAAGGCAGCATAATATAAGTAGAGTGAATTTTAGCATCCTTTGGAGCCTTGTTTTACATGGCTAAAGCCTTACAATCCCTCTCCCTACGATTAGAAATATCGTGGGAAGCAATGTGGGGAAGCAAGGTAGTAACTGATCTTTTTCTTAACACCCTATTTTATTTCCCAACGCTGAGAAGATATATCAATTGGTAGCACTATGCACAGTCATGGTTGCACTTCCCATCATGCATTTGGGCATGGCTACAGTATCATTTACTGAAAACTCAACAAATACACTAGATGGCAATATTTAGTCAGAATTAGTGATCCACGATAATACATTTTTCAACCGATATCGATAACCGATAATTTCTTGCCCCTTCCACCCGATAATGTCACGCCGATAATTCTATTCAAATTTGTAAAATTTTAAAGTATACAGTACAAAGATCAAATGTTACTGTGCAAAAATGTAATTTTGTGCTATTTTTTTCCACATCAAATATGAACAAATAGTAAATTCCAACATCTAAACAATGGCAATGACATTGTGTAATGCTAAGCTTTTGGCAACAATTACTTGTAAACAACCAAGTTGCACAAAAATGCCTTTAAAAGTAAGCCATTCCTAACACATATCACACAACTACACAGCAAAAACAACTCCTTAAAACTAGCAGAATTGGACAAAACTGTTGATTGCGCACATTTGGAGGCTAAATCAAGTATATAATTATCGGATTGCATTATCGGTTGAATTTCGTTTCATTATCTGTGTGACGTCATAATTGCCATTATCGGCCGATAATTATCGGTGACCGATATTATCGTGCATCTCTAGTCAGAATATACAAAGTCACATTTATCCTTTAAGAATTACAAGTCTTTCTATCCGTGGATCCTCTCACAGAATTTTAATAATGTAAATGCCATCTTGAGGATTTATTGTCATAATAAACAAATACAGTACTCATGTACTGTATGTAGAATGTATATATTTGTCCGAGTTTTATTCATTTTTTCTTAATGCATTACCAAAATGTATATGATCGGGAAAATTTTTCGGGAATGATTGGAATTGAATCGGGAACAAAAAAAAGCAATCGGATCGGGAAATATCGGGATCGGCAGATACTCAAACTAAAACAATCGGATCGGGAGCAAAAAAACATGATCGGAGCAACCCTAGCACTAAGTGTTTATTACATGTGCACAAAATCGCTACAACGAGCTCACAAAGTCGATCTTGAACCATACGGGACATGAAAAAAAAAAGAAAAGCCAATCCCCTAGTTTAAATTAGACGTCTTAGTCAAACGTGTAAGAGGGGTATGCATTTGACAACTTCATTTCTATTGAACAGAAATTTCAAATGTTTCATACTTCACTGTACGACATTTCAAATGAAAAGAGTCGAACTACAAAAACATTGTAGGCCCTACATCTGCATTTATATCAAAATCCCACTTCCTGCCAAGGCACAAAACCTTGCGGTGACCTAAAGAATGAAGCAAAGTCCTGTCTTGCCGAGATTGCAGCCTGAGTCGCTTGTCCTTTGCTGCGTCGTCCCCAGTCCAAGAGGTTGTTGTCCCCTGCTACTACTCTCCTCCATTCTCCGTTGACAAGATCACCCGTTGGGGTTAATGAGTCAGAGAACTTGGCTGGGATGTAGCGTGTAGCGGGGGTGTTGCTCGCATCTGTGCTGGTGAGATAATTATGAAGAGCAACACAAGCTTTCACAAGTTTAACAGCCTTCTCTGGGTGGAATTTGATTTTTTGCCTCAGGATTCGCCACCGTGCCGCCAGGATGCCAAAGCTGTTCTCGGTCACTCTCCAGGCACGTGCGTGACGATAGTTGTAGACGCGTTGTTCATCTTTAAGGTTTTTGCCTGGGATACAAACAAGGAAGGATGAATTGTTATTTCAAATTAGAAGTGGGAACCTCTGAGTAACTCACGATACGATAAAGGCTCACGATTAGGGTTGGGCATCGAGCATCGATATAGGACCCGGTTTTAATACTCCGGTTCCCCCGGAACTAGGGTTGTTCCGATCATGTTTTTTTGCTCCCAATCCGATCCCGATCGTTTTAGTTTGAGTATCTGCCGATCTCGATATTTCCCGATCCGATTGCTTTTTTTTTTTGCTCCCAATTCAATTCCAATCATTCCTGATAATTTTTCCCGATCATATACATTTTGGCAATCATTAAGAAAAAAATGAATAAAACTCGGACGAATATATACAGTGCCTTGCAAAAGTATTCGGCCCCCTTGAACCTTGCAACCTTTCGCCACATTTCAGGCTTCAAACATAAAGATATAAAATTTTAATTTTTTGTCAAGAATCAACAACAAGTGGGACATAATCGTGAAGTGGAACAAAATTTATTGGATAATTTAAACTTTTTTAACAAATAAAAAACTGAAAAGTGGGGCGTGCAATATTATTCGGCCCTTGCTCCAATTACAGCTGCAAGTCGCTTGGGGTATGTTTCTATCAGTTTTGCACATCGAGAGACTGACATTCTTGCCCATTCTTCCTTGCAAAACAGCTCGAGCTCAGTGAGGTTGGCTGGAGAGTGTTTGTGAACAGCAGTCTTCAGCTCTTTCCACAGATTCTCGATTAGATTCAGGTCGGGACTTTGACTTGGCCATTCTAACACCTGGATACGTTTATTTTTTAACCATTCCATTGTAGATTTGGCTTTATGTTTTGGATCATTGTCCTGTTGGAAGATAAATCTCTGTCCCAGTCTCAGGTCTTGTGCAGATACTAACAGGTTTTCTTCCAGAATGTTCCTGTATTTGGCTGCATCCATCTTCCCGTCAATTTTAACCATCTTCCCTGTCCCTGCTGAAGAAAAGCAGGCCCAAACCATGATGCTGCCACCACCATGTTTGACAGTGGGGATGGTGTGTTCAGGGTGATGAGCTGTGTTGCTTTTACGCCAAACATATCGTTTTGCATTGAGGCCAAAAAGTTCAATTTTGGTTTCATCTGACCAGAGCACCTTCTTCCACATGTTCGGTGTGTCTCCCAGGTGGCTTGTGGCAAACTTTAAACGAGACTTTTTATGGATATCTTTGAGAAATGGCTTTCTTCTTGCCACTCTTCCATAAAGGCCAGATTTGTGCAGTGTACGACTGATTGTTGTCCTATGGACAGACTCTCCCACCTGAGCTGTAGATCTCTGCAGTTCATCCAGAGTGATCATGGGCCTCTTGGATGCATCTCTGATCAGTTTTCTCCTTGTTTGAGAAGAAAGTTTGGAAGGACGGCCGGGTCTTGGTAGATTTGCAGTGGTCTGATGCTCCTTCCATTTCAATATGATGGCTTGCACAGTGCTCCTTGAGATGTTTAAAGATTGGGAAATCTTTTTGTATCCAAATCCAGCTTTAAACTTCTCCACAACAGTATCTCGGACTTGCCTGGTGTGTTCCTTGGTTTTCATAATGCTCTCTGCACTTTAAACAGAACCCTGAGACTATCACAGAGCAGGTGCATTTATACGGAGACTTGATTACACACAGGTGGATTCTATTTATCATCATCGGTCATTCAGAGATCCTCACTGAACTTCTAGAGTGAATTTGCTGCACTGAAAGTAAAGGGGCCGAATAATATTGCACGCCCCACTTTTCAGTTTTTTATTTGTTAAAAAAGTTTAAATTATCCAATAAATGTTGTTCCACTTCACCATTGTGTCCCACTTGTTGTTGATTCTTGACAAAAAAATTAAATTTCATATCTTTATGTTTGAAGCCTGAAATGTGGAGAAAGGTTGCAAGATTCAAGGGGGCCGAATACTTTTGCAAGGCACTGTACATTCAACATACAGTACATAAGTACTGTATTTGCTAATTATGACAATAAATCCTCAAGATGGCATTTACATCATTAACATTCTTTCTGTGAGAGGGATCCACGGATAGAAAGACTTGTAATTCTTAAAGGATAAATGTGACTTTGTATTTTGTGACTAAATATTGCCATCTAGTGTATTTGTTGAGCTTTCAGTAAATGATACTGTAGCCATTTAGCTGTTCTGCCCAAATGCATGATGGGAAATGCAACCACGACCATGCGTAGTGGCACCAATTAATATATCTTCTCTGCGTTGGGAAGTAACAGGGTGTTAAGGAAAAGAATAACCACTACCGCTCCTCCCCACATTGCTTCCCACGATATTTCTATTTGTTGAGAGAGGGATTTTAAGGCTTGAGCCAATTAAAAAGAGGCTCCAAAGTCTGCCAAAATTCTCTCTACTAATTTTACGCTGCCTGTTAGCTCTATATATAGGTAAAACGGCGCCATTATAGATTGAACGCGACAATACGTGAGTGGGTCGTGCAGCGCATGCGTCAATTGCACTAAATATTTTAACGTGAAAGTTCAGTTCAATTCAATTTTTTCAGGCATGCGACCCAATAAAGTTTTTTTTTTTTTTGCGCACTCAATAAAGCTTCTTCTTGAACAGGTCACGGAGCTGCGTCACACACAACGTCATACAGCCTACTCTTTCGCCGTTTGCGGCTTTGCGCGCTGCTGTCACTTCTACTCGCCGAGACGCCGACTCATCCCAAGAAAACAACGACAAATACGGCTCATTTTCTTCACTGAGTTAATGAAATAATACATTAGCTTGTGCTAAATGTAGTTTTAGATTCATTCTGCACGTTTCAAAGTCGCTCGCTCAAACCAACCATTGCGGCCGTTGCTTGCTTTGCATGCCTCCCTTTCAATAGTTGGCGCCTCGCTCGGAAATTTATTTAAAATGATCACATTCGGTTCGTCCTTCTTGACATCACAACGGCTCTTGGGATAGGTAGTCTTTTGCTGCTTTCGGTTTTGAAAAAGGACAAGAAATGATGGAAATATGGAGATGGATACATGGTCCATGCAGCGTTTTAATGCATATTTATGAGTGCAATAAATATATAAAACTCAAATGACATTATCTCCGGTTTTTCTTGGCCGATTGACTTCAAATAAAAACTGGTGTGGACATCAACTTCCGCACTTTCAAACGAGACCAACCAGCGGCACATGGGTGACGTAATTACAGCGTGACGAAGCTTCAAAGACGATATGCGTAAACGCGTCGCCGCCGACACGTTCGGTGTTAAAGGGTTAATAATATTTTTGGCACAGTGTCGGATTGGGATTTGTGCGTTTCTTTCCACTCCTGTTTTTCCAGTATGCAAAGTTTTGTCACTGTCTTTGTTTTGTTCATTATAATAATGTTCATGTCATCATGAAAATTCTGGTTCGGGCAAAAGCAGATCTAAGCTGAATCAACCATTAGTATTTTTGACCTACAGGTGTTCAAAAACTCAGGTGAGTATACATTGATAAATGATATATATATATTATCGGTTATCATATCGGTATCGGCCTTGAGGAGCAGGAAGTTATCGATGTTGGGTTCAAAAAATGGATATCGTGCACCCTTATCCAAAAGACTAAGACAAAAATTAAAAGGGCTGCCAAAATCGATGTGTGGAAAGCTTTATGAATGACTTACCTGGAAAAGGACACATTAGGTTTTGATGGAGGGGGAATGCCGCATCGCCCAAGAAGACATGCGGAAGAGGGTTCTTGATACCAGGAAGGTTAGCAGGCGGTGGTATGTCCAGGGCCCCGTGAACCAGTTTCTTCCCAAATATGCTTTCCTGAAAAACATCACCGTGGCCCTCCCGTCCATGTTCTCTAATGTCCACCATTCTAAATTTATAATGTGCATCACAAACTGCCATGAGGACGAGGGAATGAGATCCCGAGTTGAACTGATCACTCCCTGTGTTTCGAGCAGGCGCTTTTGTCGTCACGGTTTTTGCATCGATGCAACCTAAACAATTTGGGAAATTCCACACACGCCAGAATTCCTCGGAGATCTCTGCCCACTTGTCTGGTCTGTTGGGTAACGCGATAAATTGACTGCTCAAAGCCAACCACAGCGCCTCACATACCTCTATCAGGATGAGGGAGACTGTTGATGCACCCAACATGTAGTTTCGTGCCACGCTAAACTGACTGTTACCTGAAGCGAGCAAACGAAGAGTAACGGCAAGTCTTTCTTCTAATTTTACAGGGTTAAGATGAGAACCCACGTGAGTGATATAGGGTTTGATGCGGTGCAACAAGTCATCGAATCTCGAGGCAGACATCCGAAAATAATTAAAATGTTCTTCTTCGTCGATTCCCCGCATTGGTCTCACGAGTGAATTATATTCCCCATCGTGCTGTCGATTTCTAAGGGATGGATGAGTTGACCATCTCCTTTTTCTTTTTTTCCTTAGCAGTAGTAGTAAGCAACATAAAAGTTCCTCCTCCTCGTCGAGAACTGCGAGTGACCCCATCTTGTAGTAAACTTTAATTTCTTTCTCTGTTAGTTGTTTGTATAGCGTGGACACTTTTTGCTGCCCCCTATAGGCTTGGAGAATAAAAGTCCACCAAATTGAGAATCACACCTTGAACAATAGATAACACATACAGTGCCCTCCATAATTATTGGATTTATAATAATTATTAGGGTTGTTCCGATCATGGTTTTTTGCTCCCGATCGTTTTAGTTTGAGTATCTGCCGATCCCGATATTTCCCAATCTGATTGCTTTTTTTTGCTCCCGATTCAACTCCAATCATTCCCGATATTTCCCGGCAGGGCCGGCCCAGCCTATACGCAGACTATGCAGCTGCTTAAGGCCCCTGACCACTAGGGGGCCCCCCAATCTGGCAATTGTTTAATTTGTATTCTATTTTGTTTACTACAGTTTGCTTTATTTGACTTTTGTGAGTTTTGAGACTTGATTACAAGCTTAAAAAAATAAATGTTCTTCCTTAACTTCTTTCTTCCGTCTTTTAGAAAAAGGTTTGGCGCTATCTACTGTAAGTACTGACAATCATTTGGGGTGAGAAGTTCTATGCAGTGCAACACAATCTGATTAATATACAAAATATGGACGTATGGGTTGGATTGCATGCATGGGTTTCACAGAACACTGTGACGAAATGGTGGGCCAAAAATATGGGCCCCTTTGCATTATTTTGCTTAGGGCCCCCAAATGGCCTGGGCCGGCCCTGTTTCCCGGTCAGATTGCTTTTTTTTTGCTCCCGATTCAATTCCAATCATTCCCGATAATTTTTCCCGATCATATACATTTTGGCAATGCATTAAGAAAAAAATGAATAAGAATCGGACGAATATATACATTCAACATACAGTACATAAGTACTGTATTTGTTTATTATGACAATAAATCCTCAAGATGGCATTTACATTATTAACATTCTTTCTGTGAGAGGGATCCACTGATAGAAAGACTTGTGACTTGGTATATTGTGACTAAATATTGCCATCTAGTGTATTTGTTTAGCTTTCAGTAAATGATACTGAAGGCCATGCCCAATGCATGATGGGAAGTGGAACCATAACAAGTGAAACCACGACTGTGCGTAGTGCTACCAATTCATATATCTTCTCCGCAATAGGATATAATTTAAGGTGTTAAGAACAAGAGCAATTGATACCTTGCTTCCTCACATTGTTTCCCATGATATTTCTAATCATAGGGAGAGGGATTATAAGGCTTTAGCCAACTAAAATAATGCTCTAAAGGCTGCCAAAATTCACTGTACTCATTTTATGCTGCCTTTTACGTCTCTACGTTGGCAAAACGGCACCATAACAGATGGAGCGCGACAATGCGTGAGTGGGTCGTGTTGTGCATACATTAATTGCATTAAATATTTTAACATGATTCATTTTTTAAAAAATTAAATACCGCCTTCATTGGGATAAATTTGATAACCCTATCTTAAGCCTAAACTAAAGACTCTGGATAAGTGTAATATATTATGTCTGTAACGTTAAATACAATTAGAAAACGATTTAATTAAAATATATATATATATATTTAAAAAAGGCATGGCCGATATTTTTTTGCCCATTCCGATACTTTGAAAATCCTGTGATCGGACCCCGGGACATCTCTAATAATTATGTGTTTTTTTAGCTTCAAATTTTTTTTTCCTAATTAATATGGGACCTTAATGGAAAAAAAGAGAAAAATCCAACCTTCAATACAAATGCATTTATTCAGTGGGGGGGAAAAATCCCACATAAAGAAATAATTATTTGACATCAAATAATGTGTGTCATAATTATTAGCACCCCTGGTGTTAATACTTTGTACAACCCCCTTTTGCTAACAAAACAGCACAGTTTCACAAGATGGGAAAAGACAGAAAGAGGAATCTTCAGCCATTCATCTTTGCAGAATCTCTCTAAATCATCCAGAGACTTGGGTCCTCTCCTCTGTACTCTCCTCTTCAGCTCACCCCACAGGTTTTCAATGGGGTTGAGGTCTGGGGACTGAGATAGCCATGGGAGGAGCTTGATTTTGTGTCTGGTGAACCATTTCTGTGTAGATTTGGCCATATGTTTAGGGTCAGTGTCTTGCTGAAAGACCCAGTGACGACTCATCTTCAGCTTTCGGGCAGAGGGCAACAGATTTTGATTTAAAATGCCCTGGTATTTCAAAGCATTCATGATGCCATGCACCCTATCAAGGTTCCCAGGGCTTTTGGAATCGAAACAGCCCCACAGCATCACTGACCCACCCCCCTACTTCACAGTGGGTATGAGGTTCTGTCTACACGCCAACAAGCTGTTTGGGAGGCATGCACGGAGAAAACCTTTCCTCACTCACAATCATAAACGTCTGGAGTTCGCCAAGCGGTATTGAGGCTTCAACTGGGACCGTGTGCTTCGGTCAGATGAGACCAAGATTGAGCTTTTTGGCAACAAACACTCTAAGTGGGTCTGGCGTGCCACGAAAGATGCGCATGCTGAAAAGCACCTCATACCCGCTGTGAAGTATTGGGGTGGGTCAGTGATGCTATGGGGCTGTTTCGTTTCCAAAGGCCCTGGGAACCTTGTTAGGGTGCATGGCATCATGAATGCTTTGAAATACCGGGACATCTTATATCAAAATCTGTTGCCCTCTGCCCGAAAGCTGGAGATGGGTCGTCACTGGGTCTTTCAGCAAGACAATGACCCAAAATATATGGCCAAATCTACACAGAAATGGTTCACCAGACACAAAATCAAGCTTCTCCCATGGCCGTCTCAGTCTCCAGACTTCAACCCCATTGTAAAGGATTTTTTCCCCCACTGAATAAATGCACTTGTATTGAAGGTTGGATTTTTCTCTTTTTTTCCATTAAGGTCCCATATTATTTAGGGGGGGGGGGTTAGAAGCTAAAAAACACATAATTATTATAAATCCAATAATTATGGAGGGCACTGTACGTGTCATCATTTACCTCAACCTTCTTGAACAAATTGAGAAAAAGACGACTACGCCAAAAACGGAGACAAATGCTGATGCTAAAGGACGAGCAGAGCAGTCCCCTGACGCAAGATGGCCGCCAGCATTGCCTTCCGTTCAGATTCTAATCTGCATTGCAGACAGAAAGTATTACTTAAACAACATGAAAGAATTTGAGATTTCGGGACAAAGATGCCTAGAACAGAAACAAATGGTGAAAAATAAAAAGACTGCATGTGGCAGAGAACAAAATCGTCCACAAGAGGACAGTAAATGACCATGCATAAATGGATGTTTCAAGGACACACCCAGAGTGCAAAGTCTACCAGGACTCGACAGAAAACTTGTCACTCGCACGGGAGGAGGCGACGGGAGGCTACAACAACAAGGCCGCGTAAGTTTTCTTTTAAGGCACCCACGAAAAAAAGACTTGCAATTTCATCCGTTCCATTCAAAACTTTTTTCATACTCTAACTTGCTTCTTCAGTCCGTTATGATCATGATCATGTGAGTAAACCGTAAAGGGAAAAATGTCAAATATTCAAACCCGAGGACAAGAACCTCTTTTAAACGCACACCTGCGTATTTTGTGTGTGTCCAACAAGTTTTTGGTAGAAAATCGCAAGTATGTTTTTGTTATGTATACTTTAAATTTGTGCACGCAGGCGTTCCCCTGTGCGTAAAAGTACACTATGTACTATGTACACTAATTTTCATGTTTTTCAAAGACAGGGGCGCTTATCAGTTTCGTCGACTTCCTGCAGTAGTGGTGAGTGGTGACACACTTCAGTGGCGCTTGCGATGCATTTCCTTCTTACAATTATTTAAAATAATATTAAAAGCCACCATCAATAAAAAAGTTGGTGCACATTTTCACATCCTCTTTTCAAAATTTCTCAAAGACAAACATCCATAAAATCACTATTACTATGTACATAGGCGGATCTACTATTCAGGTGAAGTAGACGATCGCCTTACGCCCCCAACCAGTAGGGGGCCCCCAACCAGCTGCCCTTGCCCAAACGAGCAACGGCTTGGGCCACCGGAGCCAGCAGCACCCCCAACTATTCGTCATGTATAATTATGTCAGCATACCAAACAAACAAATAACAAAACAAAAAAGAAAGCCATTTGAATGCTGCATTTATATTACCTCCCATACACACACACACTACAATGGACTGTTCCACGACGACGGACTGAGTATCAGTCGCTTAGCTTCATTTAGCGCCGTTTAGCATCGCTTAGCTCCGCTTAGCTGTAGGGGTGCAACGGTTCAGCTAGCCCACGGTTCGGTTTGAACCTCGGTTATGGGATCACGGTTTCGGTTTGCGTTTTGCTTTTTTTTTTTTTTTTTTTTTTTCATACTGCCTTTATTTTGGTTTTAAGAACATGAAATAAACACTTAAAATGTAAACATTTTCAACTGTTAAAATGCGTCTTAGCTCTTTGGCTAGTGTAGTGACTGACTACTGAAATACACACACAGTAGTAAAAAAGTTACTTGGCAAAGTAACTGGTGTTAGGTTTCATGTTTTTTTTTCATTTTTTCAAAAAAAACAACAAAAAAAATTTTTTTATTAAAAATATATTTAAAATGTGAGAAGGGTGTGTAGGAAATATGTTCCGGCTAGCAGTGCAACGGTTTGCGGTTCAAAGCCGAACCGCACGGTTCGCCCTGTACGGTTCAATACGCTTTTTTGCAATTGATTTATTCCGAACGATTGTGGAATGAATTGGTCGAGCTCTGTGTACCTGGGTGTGACGGGAAGCACCGCTGTGGAGAAATTCCCACCCCGCAAGTAAATGTCCGATCGCTGTCAAGCACCTGTGTAACAAAAGCCGAGTAACGCCCTCCCTCGCTTACGAGCGAAGTGAAAGTGAAACAAGAAAGAAAACAAAAAGCTATGGCGAGCGGAGGAGTGGAGAGACCGAATTTTGAGGAAGGGCCGGCTTCTTTCAAATCTGCGGTGTGGCAACATTTCGGTTTCCCTGTGGACTACAATGCGGAGGAAGAGAAAATATTGAAAAAACAAAAAACAAAAAAAAACACATTGCAAACATTGCTCACCGCTTGTTCCCTATGCTAATGGCAACACTTATAACATGACTCCGGCACCTCAACCGGAATCACCCACAGATATCACGTTCTCAGAGCAGGACAACCCCGAAGATGACACCAGAGAAAACCCAGGGTGGGCTTCCTTAATTTATTTGCCACGCTTGACCCACGTTACATTGTTCCCTCGCGGACATATTTCTCCAACAACGTAATCCCCGACATTTATTAAATGACACGCAAAGCCATCGAAGATGATTTCGCTAAAGCACATGGTTTTGCCCTGACCACTGATAGTTGGACGTCCCGTGCTACAGAATGCTACTACCTAACTGTGAAGGCCCACTATAATTCATACCTGTCAAGTTGTACGGTCTCGGCGTAATTTGTACAAGTAAGCACTGATTTTTAAATGTGTACGCCGTACGTTACGTTCAAAATCTGTACGTTTTTCGTGCTTTACGTTTTTTTTCCGCCGTTCGGATTTCATCACCGTTTCGGCATGAGACAGTGTGCGCTAATACGTTGGCTGAACGATGCGAGAAAAGTCAGTGACACGGAGAGGGAAGAGTGTTTGTTGTTGTGACACTGTAGCAAACGTGATGCTAGGCTAGGTGGCTCCAATATTTCCTGACAGTAGCCGACAGCCTACAATCTACGCCTAGATATCTCATGCATTTAGAACTACATGCGAAATGACAGACTCTGTAGCGTTAGTAAACAGCCGCCATTTTAGAGCAGTAAACTTCTCAGAAAGGCTCTGTTTTAGTGAACTTCCTAGCGAACCTAAGTAACGTTTTATCGAAAATACTCCTAAATCGGCAAAATCTTGACTTGAGTCTGTCTTCAAAGAATGAAATAGTTTTAAAAATTTCACATGTCGAAAGTAGACAGAAGGGAACTGATGCAAAAACGGGATCAATTTGATCAACTTTAACGGTTGATTCGCAACATTAAATGACCTCCAAACATAGCAAAGGTTAACCCCTGACCCATTTTCATGTCTGGGGAAAACACCACCTGATGAGCCAGAAGAGGAGCCTACAACCAAGTCGATTCTCCAAAATATGTGGCTAAAAGCTAGCAAACAAGGCAACAAAAGCGAATGCACTGAGAGCATCATACGTCATGGCGAACCGTATTACACAAGAAAGCCCGCAAACGCTTTGAAATGAAATGTTTATTGTCATCATCATCGGTATCATTGACAGTTACAAAATGTGGAATAATTTGCCCGAAGAAAACCGAAGACAGACAAAGGCAGACGGGAAAAGCATATGCTTATCAATACCCGTCCCCCTACAGCCAGGGACGCACAGTCTAACATGGTAGAGTTGCATACATCACATTACGTGAGCTTTTCTTTTTCGTATTTTTTGGTTTTTGTCCTTTTTCACTTATATTATCTTCCCAAAAGTTATTGATTGCCATGGCACTTGCAATATTGTCGAAGGTGTTGGCCGGACATGGCCGTTGGTTTGGTGTAGGTCGCATTGTAGAGAAGATTCTGTCCAATAAGCTTAGCGTCCATTCAAGCAGCTCCATTTCGAGCTAACGTTAAAAGCACACAGCGGGCACTTACACTCGCAGATTTGTGATCTGAGTTTGCTACTCTGCATATCTTCAAAGTGTACAATGTTATGTCTTAATCTCTGTCCCTGACATTCAATCATGTTTTTGTTGTGGGAACATTTTGTTGTGGATGTGTGTGTGCCAGTGGAGTTATGTGTTATTTTGGTTCGAGTAGCGACTCAGAAGGGTTTCCTTATAGATCTTTTTTAAGTTACTAAATTATTCTACACTCATAAGCGCTGCATCACATGTATTCCATAGGCGAGCCCCAATGTTCGTCATTGAGAAAGATTTTAAGTTTGTCCTAATTGTCCGATAGGAAAACAATCGGATTCCTCTTGGGTCGTAATTTGATTCCCTCAGTTGGAATCGAGCTTGTAGGTTAGGCGAGAGTCAGTTGTACGTGCCTTGTACGTCATTTGAACAGTTTTGAAGTTTATCAGGTCATAAAATTTTAATAGCATGGATTTGATGTAGAACTCATTTGTGTGTGCTCTGAACGGTGCGTTGTGAATGATCCGAATTGCTTTTTTATTTATTTATTTATTGCTGAAGACATGTCAACAAAGCACATCGATTACTGGAACCATGTCCTATGGTCTGATGAGACGGGCGGGTTTTCTTGTGTAACGTCTTCAGAAGAGGCTTCCTCCTGGGGTGACAGCCATGCACACCAATTTGATGTAGAGTGCGGCGTATGGTCTGAGCACTAACAGGCTGACCCTCCACCTCTTCAATCTCTGCAACAATGCCGACTGCACCCTTGTGACGAGTTACATGACATTTTGGAGGGAAAATGACCAGCAGTACTCAATTTGGACATTTAGGGATGTATGTAGTTTCTAAGGGTTGTACTCACTTTTGTTGCCAGAGGTTTAGATATTAATGGGTATATTTTGAGTTAGTTTGAGGGGGAAATAAATTAACTCTGTGATTTAAGCTGCACACAAAACTACTTTTCATTGTGTCATTTTGTCAGTGTTGTCCCATGAAAAGATGTACTTAAATATCTGCAGAAATGCAAGGGGTGTACTCACTTTTGTGATACGCTGTAAGTGTCATGCAGCAAATCTGGTCACAAACCCTAACCCTATGGATGTAAAAGATGACACTTAATAACATCTGTAATAAGCATTCATTAATGCTCATAACAGTGTCATGTCACAATTACTATCGTATTACAATCTTATGACAGGCTTATGACGTCACTGTCAGATAAAGTGTTACCAAAATTCTTTTATTTTTCAAATTCTCAAACAAGATTCTTTCTGCTGGCAGGCACTTGATCAAGAAGGTTGCAATTCCTTGAAGACATCCACTATCAACGAATCTCCTCGTTCACATAACTCCAATCGGGAACAATGGCTCTGGACACCGAGCGAAAGGAGCTGCTACTGGGAACGCTGAGGAAACTGGGAAAGGAAGATTTCGAGTCCTTCAAGTTTTTCACGGACTTGCCTCAAAGTGTACTTAACACAGACATCCCGGTGGACATTGCCTATGAGTTGATAAGGAAGCACGGCGAGAACGTTCTGGAAGAGACCGTCAAGATTCTTAAGAAGATCGGGAACAACAACTTGGCCGAAATACTGCACAACGGCATGCTGAAAATAAAAGGTTAGTTCTCTGGGTAGCTTCTGTGAGTAGAACGCAGATTGTTTGAAAACTGTCGGAAGTCAACCATGAGCAGGGGTGTAAGTGGATGGAATTCCTTGCCGGATTTCCCTGAAATAAAGGTTAAACCTCTTAAAATCACTGAAATGCAAAAACTCCAGAAGCAGCTCCTAGTGCTGCGTCACCAGTAGGTGGATGGCGATGTAGTGTAAAGAGCTTTGAGGGCCTTGAGAAGGTGGAAAGGCACTATAGAAGTATAACACAATTTACCATTTACCAAACATTTCCTCTTTTTTTCTTTTTTTTTTTTTAAATTATAAGGAAATAAGTAGGTAGCCTTACATAAATGAACAAAAATAAGTCCAAAGTGCACATTAACATGGATGGAAGATGCTCTGAAACTCTCAAATGAAATAAAATAATCCTCATCAACTGCTTCTTTTCCCTTAAAGATCTGATTAATTTTCCGTTGCATTGCCCGTTTAATTCAACAAGCTTGTTTTTTTGCCCTCTATTTCTTGTCCCAGAAACATGTGCATTTGAACCAATCAGAGCTAACTATCCATGCTGATCACATGTCAGTATGTCAGCTAATTGAACAGACAGCAGTTTTTTTCAGTTGACGCGTCTCGGGGCTGATCCGCAGGGGGCCTATTTTTAAAAAATTAAAATTTCAATATTTTCAAAACCAAAGCCGCTAGCAACCTAAAATCAAAACAGGCACCTGCCTTAGGGATATATGAGTCTCCATGAGCAGCGACATCAAAAAATTCAAAGTCGTTCCCAAATAAAATCGTGATTAATTATTTTCTTATATAAGTATAACAGAACTTAAAATTGCTATAAAATTCTCAGATTTTGTGCTAGGTGCACAGAAATCGCCAAACGGAGAGATAATCACCTATATTTTCATGAGCAATAGCAATATTTAACATATCATATTAAGCTATTGCCTTAAATAGCGACTTTTTTTTATTTTATTTAGTGCAAGTTCTCAACAGCTAATAAATCACCCAATTTTCACATCAGAAACCTTATACTTGATGAAAGCATGCAGAATCATCTTAATTTTAGTCAATAAAAGTAAAATTTGCATTTTTCTATATACAATCACAACTTATTTAGGTTGAATTACAATGTCACTACTGCTTCAGCATCTCTTGCCGGCTATGTGGCCCCCGTCGTAATTAGATTGAATGTTACAAAATATAAAACACGAAAAAGGCAACTTTTATTTTGTATGGACACAGAAATGTCTAAATTACTTATTTTTTGCCAAAAAAAACGGGCACTTGGCCAAAAATTTCCTGATCATTTGAATGTAAAGTTTAGGCTACTGTGTATGGATGAACATAAAACAGTCTAGATTCTTGGTTAAAAGCAAAGAAAATAAAGGGCATTTATCATTCATTTTATGTATATATTTCAAGCTAAAGTTACGCTATTGTGTATGGATACAAAAAACAACATGGCGGCCATTACAAAACAAAAAGCTTCTTAATTTTAAAATTCTTGTAAATAAATGAGTAAATCCTGGAATTCCAATAGATATGAACGTAAAACAGTCTAGATTCTTGGTCAAAAGCAAAAAAACAAACAAACGGGCAGTTATCACTCATTTTACATAAATGTTTCGAGCTAAAGTTACACTATTGTGTATAGATACAAAATCCTACGTGGCGGCTGTCACAAAACAAAGAGCTTTTTAAGTTGAATTTCTAGTAAATAAATGCGTAAATAACGGAATTTCTATAGATATGAACGTAAAACAGTCTAGATTCTTGGTTAAAAGCAAAAAAAACAGGCAGTTATCATTCATTTTACGCTATTTTTTTGCATTCATTTTTTCACAACGTTTCAAACTGCATGTATTTTGCTATTTTATTTATTACTAGACCAAATCACTCTGGAGACACTCCTGCCTGCTTGTATGCAGTAGAACGAATATCCTTTTTCCACCTAAACGCAGCGTTTGAACGTAGCTTGTGTTTGAGTTTATCACAGTGAAAGCCACCTCAATGCTCTGCCTGGATCGGCCCCCTTCGGAAAGGCGTGGCGCAATGTCTGTAAGAGCTGTCTAGTCAATTGATGGTGAAGTCTACAATTTTACAAAAACCAAGTGGAGTATTTATTACTTGGTGAAATGCTGACTTGCCCTATTCATGTCACTGGCTGTGTTCCCTAGGGTTCGGTCACAAGGTTGTTGTTTTTTGTCCATAACGGGTTACCGATAATTTCTTTCAGTTGCTGACCTCGCCGTCCATGAAGATGAAGATGATGATCAGATTGGCAGATTGAAGAGAGACCTGCAAGAGAACCTGCTGAGTTTATACAGCTTTGTTCCCGAGGGCAACACCAAGCGCTGGGAGCAGCAGCAGTCTCTGGCGGATGTCTACACAGAGCTCAACGTCACCTACGGGGCTGACGTCAGCCCTGACAAGCGGCACGAGGTCCTTCAGATGGAGACGTGCGCCCTCACCAAGAAGTCTATCCGGCCGTGCGACATCTTCGAAAGCGCAGACGGGAAGCGTCGACCGATTCGCACAATGCTCACCGTCGGCTTCGCAGGAATCGGGAAAACCTTCCTGGTGCGCAAGTTTGCGATGGATTGGGCCAGCGGAAATACCAACCAGGACGTGGACTTCATATTTCCCTTCACCTTCCGTGAGTTGAACATGGAAAAAGGAAAAAGCTTTACGCTGGCCAAGCTAATCCGACTGTACGTCAGCGAGAGCAGGCGCATGAGCGAGGAGACGCTGAACAATATCTTTGACAGCCTGCAGAAGTCCGGTAACCGTGACTATAAAACCAGCAGGATCAAGATCTTGTTCGTCCTGGACGGACTTGACGAGTGCAACTTCAAAATGGACTTGAAGAACGAGATGAAAATGGACATCGATGTAAAGCAGGCCTACCCACTGGAGGTGCTCCTGGCGCACCTCATCAAAAGGAACCTGCTACCCTGCGCCCGGCTTTGGATCACAACACGGCCCGCGACAGTCCGCTATATCCCCTCTAACCTCATCGACAGCAGAACAGAGGTGAGAGGATTCAGTGATTCCCAGAGGCTGGAGTACTTCAGGAAAAGATTCCCAAATGATGAGCGCGTCATTCAGCACATCCGGAAATCTCGCACCATCTTCATCATGTGTCACATGCCAATCTTCTGCTGGATCAGCTCCACAATTCTACAGGATCATTTGGACAAAGGGAAGGTGGGAGATCTTCCAACAACGCTGACCGAGATGTACACATGGATCGTGTTTTACCACCTGGAAGTATGGAAGGAGAGACTGAAGACGGAGTACAGCCGTTATGTGAAAGCGCTAGCAAAGCTGGCCTTTCACCACACGATGAATAAGCGTCAGATCTTCTACGAGAAGGACCTAGAAGACAGCGGCTTTGATTACGGCCAAGACGCTAAACACTGCGGTTTGTTCACCGAGGTGTTCAAAGAAGTACGTCCGCTAAGGAGAATCCAGCAAGGCAAGATGTTTCAGTTTGTCCATTTGACCATCCAGGAGTATCTAGCCGCACTGTACGTGATGATGATGTGCTCCCATCACAAAAAGAATGTACTAGCTGACTCCAGATGGTCACTGAAAGGCTTTTTAATGCCTGCTAAGCAGAAGCTAATCACTCAGGTCCAGTTGTCAGCTCTACAGAAAGCCTCTGAGAGTGAAGGAAACCTGGACCTTTTCCTGCGCTTCCTCTTTGGCCTTTCCTTGGCATGCAACCAGGAACTATTGGGGGAACTGCTGAAGGCTCCTCAGGACTGCGGGCAAAGCAAGTCAGACACAGTCGAGTTGATCAAAAAAAGTATAAAACAGAACACTCCAGAGAAGAACATCAACTTATTCTACTGCTTAAGCGAGCTGAAGGACGACTCCATGCTGGAACAGATTGAGCAAGAACTACATTCAAGAAATCTGTCCTGGCGCAACATGCCAAATGAAATGTGGTCGGCCCTGGCCTTCTTCTTACTGACCTCTGACGAACCCATGGATTGGTTTGACCTGAAGAAGTACTCCGCATCGGCGTATGGGCTCGAGATGCTGCTGTCGGTGGTCAAGGCTTTTGAAAAATCAGTGTACGTGCTCTAATGTTGATCTCAAGGCTGCCTGATAGGCAAAAAAATAATAAAATAAATCACAACGGCAAATCGAAAAACAAGTGCAACAAGTCAGAAATTATGATGACAAAACAAAACAACCAAAACTTCAAAATATAAAAACATTTAAAAAAATAAATAAATACAATTTTTTTTACTAAATTCATTCTCTCCCAAGGACCGCAGGTCTTAATGCACAGTACTGATTTTTAGTATTTTAAGTAAAGTGGGGTAAATAAGTATTTAGTCAAGCACCAGTTGTGGTTGTGATTTTTAAAGAATTTATTTGCAAATCATGGTGGAAAATAAGTATTTGGTCAATACCAAAAGTTCATCTCAATACTTTGTTATTTTGTTGGCAATGACGGAGGCCAATCGTTTTCTGTAAATCTTCACAAGCTTTTCACACACGGTTGCTGGTATTTTGGCCCATTCCTCCATGCAGATCTCCTCTAGAGCAGTGATGTTTTGGGGCTGTCGTTGGGCAACACAGACTTTCAACTCCCTCCACAGATTTTCTATGGGGTTGAGATCTGGAGACTGACTAGGCCACTCCAAGACCTTGAAATGCTTCTTACGAACCTCCTTTGTTGCCCTGGCTGTGTGTTTGGGATCATTGTCATGCTGAAAGACCCTGCCACGTCTCATCTTCAATGCCCTTGCCGATGGAAGGAGATTTTCACTCAAAATCTCTCGATACATGGCCCCATTCATTCTTTCCGTGACACCGATCAGTCGTCCTGGCCCCTCTGCAGAAAAACAGCCCCAAAGCATGATGTTTCCACCCCCATGCTTCACAATGGGTATGGTGTTCTTCAGATGCAATTCAGTATTGTTTCTCCTCCAAACACGAGAACCTGTGTTTCTACCAAAAAGTTCTATTTTGTTTTCATCTGACCATAACACATTCTCTCAGTTCTCTTCTGGATCATCCAAATGCTCTCTAGCAAACCGCAGACGGGCCTGGACTTGTACTGGCTTCAGCAGGGGGACACGTCTGGCAGTGCAGGATTTGAGTCCCTGACGGCGCATTGTGTTACTGATAGTTGCCTTTGTCACTGTGGTCCCAGCTCTCTGTAGGTCATTCACTAGGTCCCCCCGTGTGGTTCTGGGATTTTTGATCACCGTTCTTGTTATCATTTTGACGCCACGGAGTGACATCTTGCATGGAGACCCAGATCGAGGGAGATTATCAGTGGTCTTGTATGTCTTCCATTTTCTAATGATTGCTCCCACAGTTGATTTCTTCACACCAAGCGTTTTACCCATTGCCCATTGCAGATTCAGTCTTCCCTGCCTGGTGCAGGTCTACAATTTTGTCTCTGGCGTCCTTCGACAGCTCTTTGGTCTTGGCCATAGTGGAGTTTGGAGTGTGACTGACTGAGGTTGTGGACAGGTGTCTTCTATACCGATAATGAGTTAAAACAGGTGCCATTAATACAGGTAATGAGTGGAGCCTCATTAGACCTTGTGAGAAGAAGTTAGACCTCTTTGACACCCAGAAATCTTGCTTGTTTGTAGGTGACCAAATATTTATTTTCCACTCTAATTTGGAAATAAATTCTTTAAAAATCAAACAATGTGGTTTTCTGTGTTTTTTTTTCCACATTCTGTCTCTCATGGTTGAGGTTTACCCATGTTGACAATTGCAGGCCTGTCTAATCTTTTCAAGTAGGAGAACTTGCACAATTGGTGGTTTACTAAATACTTATTTGCCCCACTGTAGAGGAAGCTTTCCAATTCTAGCTGTAGCAACGCCTCTGACTTGGGAGAAAGGGCAGCAAATTTTCAAAGAAGCCTCTAGTCTGAGCAAATCATCCGATCAGCGATGAGTGTACTTTGTCACCAGTCCTTACTGTTTCCGCTTTCTTAATTTCGTTTTGTTTTGCGGATTTGTCATTGGGTTTTGCACTTAACACAAGGCGCTAGGTTTGGCAAACTCACAGCATCCTTCTGCTTATGTACTCCAGGCTAACCGATTGTCACCTGGACAAACGCAGCTGTCACCTGCTGGCCTCCGTTCTCAGCTCTTCATCCAACCTGAGGTTTCTTGACCTGAGCCACAACGATCTGTTGGACGAGGGTGTCGAGATCCTCTCGAAGGGACTGGCCAGCCGAAACTGCATCTTGCAAGTCTTAAAGTAAGGAGCTCGTCCAGTTAGGAATATTTTGTTGTTCTAGTCAAGCTATCAACTCAACTCCTATTATAAAACAAAGAAAAGGCAGACCAAATGTTACTCTCAGTAGAACTTTTATAGCTTCAACCAGGTCCATGTCCTGTCTTGAAGCTTTATTCTCATATGTTGCAGGTTGACAAAGTGCAAGATCACAAAGCAAGGATGCACTGAATTGGCCAAGGCTATCAAGCTAAACCCCTCCAATCTTCAAGAGCTGGTCCTGAGCGAAAACGATTTGTCGGACGAGGGGGTCACGAGCCTCTCGAAAGGGCTGGCCAGCCAAGACTGCACCTTAAAAGTCCTTGAGTAAGGAGCTCCTCCAGATAAGCCCCTTTCACATATACCTGAACACAGTTGAAATCGCGGGATCTAAACTAGGGTTGTTCCGATCATGTTTTTTTGCTCTCGATCCGACCTCGATCGTTTTAATTTGAGTATATGCCAATCCCGATATTTCCCGATCCGATTGCTTTTTTTTGCTCCCGATTCAATTCCAATCATTCCCGATAATTTTTCCCAATCATATACATTTTGGCAATGCATTAAGAAAAAAATGAATAAAACTCGGACAAATATATACATTCAACATACAGTACATAAGTACTGTATTTATTTATTATGACAATAAATCCTCAAGATGGCATTTACATTATTAACATTCTTTCGGTGAGAGGGATCCACGGATAGAAAGACTTGTGACTTTGTATATTGTGACTAAATATTGCCATCTAGTGTATTTGTTGAGCTTTCAGTAAATGATACTGTAGCCATGCCCAAATGCATGATGGAAAGTGGAACCACGACTGTGCGTAGTGCTACCAATTGATATATCTTCTCTGCGTTGGGAAATGAAATAAGGTGTTAAGAAAAAGATCAATTAAGATCAATTGCTACCTTGCTTCCCCACATTGCTTCCCATTATATTTCTAATTGTAGGGCGAGGGATTGTAAGGCTTTAGCCAATTAAAAAAATGCCCCAAAGGCTGCCAAAATTCACTCTACTCATTATATGCTGCCTTTTATCTCTCTGTATAGGTAAAACGGCGCCATTACAGATTGAGCGCGACAATGCGTGAGTGGGTCGTGCAGCGCATGCATTAATTGCGTTAAATATTTTAACGTGATAAATTTTTTTTTAAATTCATTACCGCCGTTATCGGGATAAATTTGATAACCCTACCTTAAGCCTAAAATAAAGACTCTGGATAAGTGTAACATATTATGTCTGTAACGTTAAATACAATTAGAAAACGATTTAACTAAAATATATATATTAAAAAAAGGCATGGCCGATATTTTTTTGCCGATTCCGATACTTTGAAAATGATGTGATCGGACCCGATCGATCGGCATTCATTATTATTATATTATATTATTATTAAGGCTGTCAAAATTATCGCGTTAATGGGTGGTAATTATTTTATTTTAATTCATCACGTTAAAATATTTAACGCAATTAACGCACATGCCCCGCTCAGATTAAAATGACAGAAGTGTAATGTCCGCTTGTTACTTGTTTTTTTGTTATTTGGCGCCCTCTGCTGGCGCTTGGGTCCAAATGATTTTATGGGTTTGGGGAGTGAGTTTGGTGTAATGACATCAACAATGGCGAGCTACCAGTTTATGTTTTGATTGAAAATTTTACAAATTTTAATAAAACGATAACATTAAGAGGGGTTTTAATATAAAATTTCTATAGCTTGTACTAACATTTATCTTTTAAGAACTACAATTTATCTATCCATGGATCACTTTAAGAGAATGTTAATAATGTTAATGCCATCTTGTGGATTTATTGTTATAATAAACAAATACAGTACTTATGTACCGTATGTTGAATGTATATATCCGTCTTGTGTCTTATCTTTTCATTCCAACAATAATTTACAGAAAAATATGGCATATTTTATAGATGGTTTGAATTGCAATTAATTACGATTAATTTTTAATCTGTAATTAACTCGATTAAAAATTATAATCGCTTGACAGCCCTAGTTATTATTTCTATTTTATTTACTTTTGTTCCGTGAAGAATCCAGAAAGGGTTATTCGATTGTGGCTTTCTGAAAAACAATATTTTTATACATTTAGGCACTCCTGCAATCGTCACACTTTTTCTGTTACAGACTGACCCCCGCCCCTCATTAGAGAAGGGAAAATTTATGTGGCCCTCACACGAAAAAGTTTGGGGACCCCTGCAAGTTAAACCCATATTGCCAACGGCAGAACAATGACCTATCTGCCAATATATACCAATATTTTTTATTTCTATTTGAAAAATGGTTCAGTAAAATGTTACACATTCTTGTGCATTTGCCACTTATTGCCACAATTAATATTGAGGATTTGGGCCTCTTTTGACCTCTTTGTGAGTTTGTAAGGTTGTGACTTCTGATTAAACAAACTCGATGCCAATCAAAACGTTTGTTCTTCTTTTTCCCCAAATTAAAATCGATAAAAAATCAAATCGTTAAGCAATATCGATAATGGAATCGGAATCGTAAAAATCCTTTCAATTCTCATCCCTAATCCAGGTTATAAGAGCGCCGAGTCGGCAACACAGGACAAGTCTGTGAAAGTGTCCAACCCGTGTTATTCCCTGGATATCTCTCCGTGTATGAAAGATATGAAGCGGCTAAATCTGGCGTCGCCTTATACGGAAATTTACTGGGATATAAGTCTGAAAAGGTTTAGAAATCTTCTGTCGTTCACGTTGACCATTTAAAAGAATCACTGCTCTCATAAGTGTTAGAGAATTTTATTCATGCTTAAAACACAGCCATTATACATTATATTTTGTATACTTATGTTCTGCTTGCATGAGAACATTGTAGCATAGAGAACCTGTTTGAGTGTGCCCATTGGCGGACTTGGCAATTTTGGGGCCTAAGGCGAACATATTAAGGGGCCCTCTTCATGGGTCAGGGGTTAAAAAGGTGAGAAGGGTGTGGAGGAAATATGTTCCGGTACACTAGGGCTGTCCTAAACGACAAATTTTCTCCTGATTAGTTAGCCGACTAGTTTTACGATTAGTTGACTAATCTAATCATTTTCTTTTCTACTAATTTAGCAATGAAATTTTTGTTGACGCTTATTAATTCACAAAACCATTTCGGAGCACTTACATTTTTTGTTAAAGTACAAATAATCATGTAAATAACAATAATCACAAATAAACAATGAGGTTAAATGCTGATAGCATTTACTAGTGCAAAAGAATGGAAAGTAAACAGATTCAGAACAGTAACTTTGCCTTTCCGACATTATTCAAAACAATTCTTTAAAAAAAAATTCTAGCATTATTGTTATAGTATACTACTATATATAATAGTAGTATAATAATTATAATAATTATTCATTGCCAGTCATATTTGTCATTAAGAGTGTCATTTGAAAGCTATTCTTAGTGTAGAATCTGTATTCTGTAGTATTTACTCTACATATTATAATATTGATTCTGAGGTATGTGGGATTAACTCCAGGAATCCTTATTTATATGACGAAAATGATGTGCTTTTATTTTGAAATGTTCACCAGAGATACATTCGCTAAACCGCTAACCGAAAGCTTTACACCCCGTAAAAAAACATCACTAATAGATTTAATTTTTTTTCGTGAGCAAATGCTGTTAACCAGCTTTTGAGTGTTATTGTATGACTGATTGGAACTGTACTGCATTGTTTCACCACTGGGTGTGCTGTCGTGTATTTTATGTACGGTGTGAAGAGGAAGAAGAAAGTTAAAAGAGGCATTAGCGGCCTGTTCTCAACTTCTCCCTCACTGCACTTCGGCTCTCATGGAGAGCACTTTCGCTCATGTGTTCGAAATAAACAATAGCCGATGTGCAAAGTAGCAAGTGAGCTGTAAAAATAGCGAGCTTAGTGGCGAGAAAACTGCGGGAGAGCTAAGTGAAGCTAACGAACAGCTAAGCGGAGCTAGGCGATGCTAAACGGAGCTAAGCGAAGCTAAACGGCGCTAAATGAAGCTAAGCGACTGATACTCAGTCCGTCGTCATGGAGCAGTCCAATGTAGTGCGTGTGTGGGGGGGAGAGATAATATAAATGCAGCATTCAAATGGCTTTCTTTTTTGTTTTGTTATTTGTTTGTTTGGTATTCTGACATAATTATACATGACAAATAGTTGGGGGTGCTGCTGGCTCCGGTGGCCCAAGTCCTTGCTCGTTGGGGCAAGGGCAGCTGGTTGGGGGCCTAATGCGGTCGCCTACTTTGCCTGAATAGTAGATCTGCCTATGAGTGTGCCTTCTCATAGCCTTGACTACTGTAGACTGTATCACAATATGCCCAAATATGGACTGTTATGTTCCTGTTTTTCAATATGCCCTGATTGAATACAAGGGAGGACTGTGGTTTCTTATCATCGTTCTAGCCGGGACCAGCGCTCAAGGTCTCAGCTCAAATATGTTTTTGTATGGAAAAATACCCAGGTTTGTGAGATGATGAGTTTCGTTTCTTAGTAAGTTTCGTTTCACGGTGGGCTTCGGCACCGCCCTTTCAACAGTATAAATGTCCAGCCTCTATTGTATTTCTTCGTACTTTCTGGGTGATCACAGCTCCTGGCTGGGTCACATCATTTTGTACCCAAGAGCTCTTGTTCATAAAGCCTTCAAAGACAATCCTTGGTTGAATGTGATTCATTTCTCATCGAGCTATCGAGTTGACTCTTGTCTTGGAGTTCAAAGTTGAATTTCCCTGACAATTAGTTTCAGGGAAGGGCAGAAAACATGTTACTTTTAGCAGAAGCTTCAAAGGTTTAACTATGTTCGCTTCCTGACTTTGGGTGGTTATTTCATTTGTTGCAGGCTGTCAAACTGCGGGTTCACGGAGAAAGGATGTGTTTCATTGGCTAGGGCTCTCAAGTCAGACCCCTCCCATCTTCAAGAACTGTGTCTGAGCGAAAACGATCTGTCGGACGAGGGGATCAAGATCCTCTCGAAAGTACTGGACAGTTCCAACTGCTTCCTAAAAGTCCTCAGGTAAGGACATCATTCAGTTAGAAATCTGGCTCCAATTGACCAATCAAAAGAATCATTGTTCTTATTAGCCAAGGAAAACGCAGGCAAAATGTTACTCTTTATAGAACGTTCATAGCTGTAAGCAGGTTCATGTCCTGAAGACTATCATCTCATTTGTTGCAGGCTGTCACATTGCAAGTTCATGGAGCGAGGATGCTTTTCATTGTCCTTGACTCTCAAGTTTAGCCTCTTACATCTTCAAGAACTGGATCTGAGTGCCAATGACTTTTCAGACGAGGGGGTTGAGACCCTCTCAAAAGAACTGACCAGCCCCAATTGCTTCTTAAAAGTCCTCAGGTAAGGGCTCCTCCAGTTAGAAATCTTCTGTGACTGCGTTCGACCAATCAAAAGAATCACTGCTATTATTAGCCAAGGAAAACGCAGACAAAATGTTACTTTCAGAAGAACCTTCATAGCTTGAATTTGGTTCCCTTCCTGACTTAAGGCCATTTTCTCATTTGTAACAGTCTGTCAGGTTGCAAGATCACGAAGCAAGGATGCAGTTCATTGGCCAGGGCTCTTATGTTCGGCCTTCTCCATCTTCAAGAGCTGGACCTGAGTGAGAACAATCTGTCAGACGAAGGGGTTGAGATTCTCTGGGAAGGATTGGCCTGCAGAGGCTCCGACTTAAAAGTCCTCGAGTAAGGAGCTCCTCCAGACAGAAATACTCATTGGCTCCGGTCAGCCAATCAAAAGAATCACTGCTGTTATTACCCTAGGAAAATGCAAAGACATAAGTTCACAGTTTGAAGCTGGAGTTGTCCTTGGACCGAAGGGTCATTGGTTCGATTCCTGGCTATGACTGCCCACTGTCGAAGTGCCCTTGGGCAAGGTACTGAACCCTGATTTGCCTCCAATGGGTTGACAGTGCCTTGCATGGCAGCAGCCCCATTGGTGTGTGAATGTGTGCGTGAATGGGTAAATGTGTGCTAATGTAAAGCGCTTTGGGCATGGTAACCATGCAGATAAATGCGCTTTATAAGTACTGTCCATTTACCATTTTACGTCAGTTTGCCCCGACTTGACCATGCAAGCAATACTGAAATATTGCTTATTTAGCACACAGAAAGAAAACTGAGCATTATCAGGCTTATCCTTGTCTTCATTTTATTTTTTTTTATGTCCGTGTTCATGCCCGCCTCCTGCGTAAAAGCCGAGTTCAAGTTAGATGCTAACGCTAATGTACAACTACATTGTTGCCGTCCTGCCTGCCTTGCTGCATGAATTCCGATTTGGGGGATTGAAAGTTCAGACCGCAGCCACATTCTGGAAAATTGTGTCCCAGATCAGAATCGAACAACTTATGAAAGGCTACGTTCATATTACAGGTCTTAATGCGCGAATCATGTTTTTCCGACTCGAGTGAGGCATTAACTTGATGGTCTGAACGTGACAAGTCGCATAGAAGTGGACCATTTCAAATCCGATCTGGGTCACTTTCGTATAGTGTTGCACCGATACCATTTTTTTGGCCCCGATACCGATACCTGGCTGTGCAGTATCGGCCGATACCGATACCATACCGATACCACCCCGATTATATATATATATATATATATATATATATATATATATATATATATATATATATATATATCAGAGGTTGCACTAGACCTTTTCGTTGTCTGTCATTTTGACTGACAGGGTCATAAAAATCCGGTCATAATCTATTTTTACCCGTCATTAAAATTTTAAAATGATGATAATGACATTGTGGTGACCCTTTGTTTGGCATAATTCACCTTCCGTACTTGTGTGTCCATTTGGCCGAGCGCGTTACCGGCTACGAGTCACGTGACAGAGACACTTAAGAGCTGCGCGCGGTCCCCTCACTATCCACTCGCTCTCGCTATATGATTGGCCGAAGAGTCGAAATGCTCTCCCGTGAAATGCCCGTTTAAAAATGTTCCCGTTGTTACTTCTTGCGTTCGCTTATAAGTGCCCATTTAAAAAGGAAAAGCGATGGATGATACTACACACAGAGCGTATTATTAACAAATGTTAAAGTTGTATAATCATATAGCGAGAATAAGGAACGTCACTGACAAGCGCAGGCCCCCGCGAGTGGATAGTGAGGGGTCTAGGATAGTGCGCCTACAGCTAACAAGACTCTTAACATTGCATACCGCTTCAACATATTCAATAGTATTTAGTTTTATTCATTTTAAATTAATATTCTGTCCGAACAAGCTTAACAGAGAATCCACACCGTGCCATCACACATCAAGCAGATGAATATGTAACTTTTTCTCCGCAGTGACAAAAACAGCTAACTGTGGCCCCAGTAGTTAGGTAGCATACCATATGTAGCATATGGAACAATGTAATTAACAGTTCACCTGCTGTGGCCTGAACGTAGTCTCACACTTTCCTCCTGGTGCGCATGGACTTGAATTGCGTTCCCGCTTGTGCAGTCCCTGTTTTTTCACCTCTTTTATCAACACCATCGTCGTTTTGGGGCTTTTTGAAGAAACTTCGGACACTCAGTTACCTTGACATTTTTCAGAGTAAGGCCAACGACGTCATACATCAAGAGAAACAATAGCTAATTAATAAGCTCACTCGCCACCCTGTGGTCTGGGGTGTGAATTGCTACCGGTCAAAATGACGGATGGATTTCAGTTTTTTCCGTCACCGTTTTAAAAAATCGGTCAACGACGGAAAATATTCGGTTAACGCGACCCCAGATATATATGTATATATATATTTTTTGTTTTGTTTTGTTTTGTTTTTCCCAAAGAGCTACATAATTGGATGTGAAATCATTGCTATCAAGGCTTTGTCAGGCTGTTGCTTACCTTTGCAAAATAGGAAAAAGTACACTAAACCCTAGTAGACAATAGTTGAATAAACCTTCCGCTCTCAAAGGCCAAAATAGTGCTAAATTTGTGAAATTAATTAAACATGTATAACACTAGCCCAACAGTAAGAAAGTAAAAATAAATTCATAATAATAAACTCTGAATGAACTGAAGAAACTTTTTTAAACCTCTCAAAGTCCAAACAGTGCAACTTTCATGAAATTATTGTCACATTCTGCTGCTGGTTAGATTGTGTTTTGTTGCTGGGCGTGGGGGCGTGGCACTTGAATCCAATGCAGGCTCGTCAACGCAGCATTTAAGCACGGATGATCTCAGAGAAGGCTGCTGAGATATTTGCCTTGCTGATCGCTATTTGACATCTGGCACAATAATCTCGCTACATTTGCTTGTTATGCCCCTGCATTGGGTTTTTCTGTTAGTATGCTGCTCTCGTTTGTAACCGCTGCCTATCGTCTTAGTTTGTCCGTCGACCTGCTGTCACGGACTCCTTTTGTTATTTCTACTGTCCCGCGATCGCGTGTTATTTTTTGTATGCAATCATTAAACCCTTTTATGTATCCCCCGTTTGTTGTCTGCTTCGAGGTTCAACGTTGTTTCCGCATTTGCGGACGCTAACAATTATAAGTAATAATAATTGACCACAGCATCCCGTCTCTCCTTTTTTTCGGGAGGTGGGAGTCCCTTATTTATATTTCTGAAAGGTGGCAACACTACTTTGGAAACACTTCCCAAATTACTGCGGCATTTCTTTCAGTAAAAGACAATAAAAGTAAAGTAGACGAAGTGAACTGACCAGAGATGGTTGCTCCGGTCCAGCGGCCTTCTTCCTCTGGATAGCAGTCCTGCTCTTGCAGGCTCAAACTCGTTGTGTTCGTTCACGTTTCGTCTTCAAATGTTTTATCAAGTTCAAGGTATTGAAACTGGCCGATTTAACTCCACATCTCCAAACTTTCAGGCCGCAAATCTTGCATGCGGCCATTGATTTTAATCGACGGGATTTCTATTTGGAAATATTTCCCGACCGCCGCGCCGCCGCCATATTTCCTGGTTTGGTTTTCATCCATATGAAAAAGCCCCCTTTTGATTGGTCAGGAGTGGCTATTGGCCCGCTCTCATTGGTCTGGAGCAGGCCAATAGCGATAGCTGCTTGGTGTTCACGTTTCATCACACAACACAGAGACAGAGTGTAGTGAGCGCCAGGAGGAGAAAAAGGCTGTGGTCAAATGTTATAATAATGGACCGGTAAATAGTATCGGCGCCGTCTTTGTTGGTACTCGCCGATACTGATACCACCATTTCGGGCCGGATCGGCGCCCCCTGCCGATACTAGTATCGGTATCGGTGCATCTTTACTTTCGTATGCGGTTCAAATCCGATCTGGGCCACTTTTTTCCAGACTGTCGCGGCAGTCTGTACTGTCCACTCACCCAAATCAGATTTCATGCAGCAACTACGTCATCAAATAGCAAGAGATGCTACGGTAGTGGTGCAGCTGTGCGTTATTAGCGCCTAGCTTGCAGTGAACACGGCTTTTGGGGAAGGGCTGGGCTTGACAACAGTCATAAAAATAAAAATGGGTTGAGGATAAGCCTGAGAATGCTCAGTTTTCTCTCTGCTCCAAGTGAGAATATTTTAACATTGCCTACACGGCCGAGAGTCGGGGCAAACTGCCCATATGTGTGTGTGACATGTACGGACAGTGCGTGCATGCTATCGATCCATATAAACTTTGAATATAAGCCTAAACGGGGATTATTTACAGTGCCTTGCAAAAGTATTCGGCCCCCTTGAACCTTGCAAACTTTCGCCACATTTCAGGCTTCAAACATAAAGATATGAAATTTTAATTTTTTGTCAAGAATCAACAACAAGTGGGACACAATGGTGAAGTGGAACAAAATTTATTGGATAAGTTAAACTTTTTTAACAAATAAAAAACTGAAAAGTGGGGCGTGCGATATTATTCGGCCCTCTTGCGTTAATACTTTGTAGCGCCACCTTTTGCTCCAATTACAGCTGCAAGTCGCTTGGGGTATGTTTCTATCAGTTTTGCACATCGAGAGACTGACATTCTTGCCCATTCTTCCTTGCAAAACAGCTCGAGCTCAGTGAGGTTGGATGGAGAGTGTTTGTGAACAGCAGTCTTCAGCTCTTTCCACAGGTTCTCGATTGGATTCAGGTCTGGACTTTGACTTGGCCATTCTAACACCTGGATACGTTTATTTTTTAACCATTCCATTGTAGATTTGGCTTTATGTTTTGGATCATTGTCCTGTTGGAAGATAAATCTCCGTCCCAGTCTCAGGTCTTGTGCAGATACCAACAGGTTTTCTTCCAGAATGTTCCTGTATTTGGCTGCATCCATCTTCCCGTCAATTTTAACCATCTTCCCTGTCCCTGCTGAAGAAAAGCAGGCCCAAACCACGATGCTGCCACCACCATGTTTGACAGTGGGGATGGTGTGTTCAGGGTGATGAGCTGTGTTGCTTTTTCGCCAAACATATCGTTTTGCATTGTGGCCAAAAAGTTCAATTTTGGTTTCATCTGACCAGAGCACCTTCTTCCACATGTTTAGTGTGTCTCCCAGGTGGCTTGTGGCAAACTTTAAACGAGACTTTTGTGCAGTGTACGACTGATTGTTGTCCTATGGACAGACTCTCCCACCTCAGCTGTAGATCTCTGCAGTTCATCCAGAGTGATCATGGGCCTCTTGGCTGCATCTCTGATCAGTTTTCTCCTTGTTTGAGAAGAAAGTTTGGAAGGACGGCCGGGTCTTGGTAGATTTGCAGTGGTCTGATGCTCCTTCCATTTCAATATGATGGCTTGCACAGTGCTCCTTGAGATGTTTAAAGCTTGGGAAATCTTTTTGTATCCAAATCCGGCTTTAAACTTCTCCACAACAGTATCTCGGACCTGCCTGGTGTGTTCCTTGGTTTTCATAATGTTCTCTGCACTTTAAACGGAACCCTGAGACTATCACAGAGCAGGTGCATTTATACGGAGACTTGATTACACACAGGTGGATTCTATTTATCATCATCAGTCATTTAGGACAACATTGGATCATTCAGAGATCCTCACTGAACTTCTGGAGTGAGTTTGCTGCACTGAAAGTAAAGGGGCCGAATAATATTGCACGCCCCACTTTTCAGTTTTTTATTTGTTAAAAAAGTTTAAATTATCCAATAAATGTTATTCCACTTCACGATTGTGTCCCACTTGTTGTTGATTCTTGACAAAAAAATTTAATTTCATATCTTTATGTTTGAAGCCTGAAATGTGGCGAAAGGTTGCAAGATTCAAGGGGGCCGAATACTTTTGCAAGGCACTGTATGTCTGTTATTTGTGTCCTTCTTTTGAAAAGCAAAATATGATATCCCTGGAATGACGGATGAAGTGTGTCATTTGTTTTGATGCTTCTGCGCATGCAGGTCTTCTTGCTCAGCGCGTGTCGGACTGCGAATTAGTGTGCATGCGTAATACTTGAACGGTCTCAATTGACAAAGGCAGTCTGAAAGGGCACGCCAAAAAAACGGATATGACAAAAAATCGGATTCGTGCATTAAGACCTGTAGTATGAACGTAGCCAAAGTGACCCAGATCAAATTTGAAATGGTCTAGTTCTTTGCGACTTGTCATGTTCAGACCGTCAAGTTAATGCATGACTCGAATCGGAAAAACACGAAGAAATTGGATTCGTGCATTAAGGCCTGCAGTCTGAACCTAGCCTTAGTAACGCGTTAGTGACAACACTGTCAACAATGCTTACATGGCTGAGAGTTGGGGCAAACTGACCAAATGTGTGGACATGCATCTAGCCATAAACTTTAAATATATTAAAATGAAAGGAATCTTTGAGTAAACGGGGAGGATCAGTTAAGCATGTTGTTTGTATCCTCTTTTTTGGAAATCAAAATAACCATAGTATTAGTAGTCATTTGTTTTCATGCTTCTGTGCACGCGGCTCAATTTGCTCAATGCGTGATGAACTGCGACCAAGTACGCATGCGTAATACTTGATCGGGTTAATGGCAAAAGTTAGTTTGAACTGTCAGGCAAAAAGAGCACATATGACAATTCAATTCAATTTTAGTTGTATAGCCCTGAATCACAACAAGGTTGTCTCAAAGGGCTTTGCAGAGGCAATATGATACACAATCAGAAACAGCAAATGAAGCAACAAAGATGAATAAATAAAGTTCAAGTCCTGGGTATTCCTCATCCTTAGACCCTCCATGTCGGCAAGGAAAAACTCCAAAAACTCCAGAGTCTTTGGGAGAAAATGAGAAACCTTGGGGAGTACCACAGTCAGGAGAGATCCACTCCCGACTGTGACAGAAAATCAGAATTGTTTGGTCTGAATCTAGCCATAATTATAGCTTCACTGACTTCAGACAATTATCTCATTTGTTGCAGTCTGTCAAGCTGCAATATCACGAAGCGAGGATGCGTTTCTTTGGCCGAGGCTTACAAGTTGAACCCTTTCCATCTTCAAGAGATATGGCTGTGGTGCAATCCAATAGGAGAAGAAGGAGAAAGCATCTTAACAGAGGTGAAAAGGAATCTCAGCTTTAGCCTGAAGACTGTCAAGTAGCATCCCAACAATATTTTTAGGTTGTCAGTATTTATTCATGTTCAATTCCGACTCTTTGTGCCCATCTTCAGTTTTCGCTTCGTTTTCCTCTTCGAGCAACGTTTGATCCATTTCGTCAAGATGGGTGAGTCATTCAAGATGTTCATTGCTTGAAGACGTTGACTTAAGTCATTTTGTCTCATTCAGATTTTGATCAGTCCATCCGAGTACCCAGACGCGGCTTGCAAGTACCCGGAACTGTATGACCACCGCGAGACGGCGTCAGCGCAACAGGCATAACAGTTTTGCCCGCCTTCTGCAACACTGCTGCCACTGGGAGGTGGATTCAAGAGGGTCAATGTCACTGTGACCAACCTTAACCCTTTAGCCACACGATCGCCATAATACCAGGACGGACTGTATGCGCAACAGTGCTTTGCTCAATAACGTCCCTTTACTTATCGTGGTAGAGCCGTCAAGTTTCTCCCAGTTCAGTTTCTGCCCCCGTACATCTGCTTGTACTTGTCCTTAAAACTGGGCACAGCTTATGGTAGTTTTCCGTAAATTATGTTTTTTAAAATTTCCATTACCATAATGACTAACTTTGCCGGCAACCACAGTTGAAGGAAATTTCCCTTAAATTATATGGAAATTATTTACATTATCGTAATGATTTTTACATTGTCACCATTAGGGTTGTTTCGATCATGTTTTTTAAGCTCCCGATCCGATCCCGATCATTTTAGTTTGAGTATCTGCCGATCCCAATATTTCCCGATCTGATTGCTTTTTTTTTGCTCCCGATTTAATTCCAATCATTCCTGATAATTTTTCCCGATCATAGACATTTTGGCAATGCGTTAAGAAAAAAATGAATAAAACTCAGACTAATATATACATTCAACATACAGTACATAAGTACTGTATTTGTTTATTATGACAGTAAATCCTCAAGATGGCATTTACATTATTAACATTCTTTCTGTGAGAGGGATCCACGGATAGAAAGACTTGTAATTCTTAAAGGATGAATGTGACTTTGTATATTGTGACTAAATATTGCCATCTAGTGTATTTGTTGAGCTTTCAGTAAATGATACTATAGCCACTTAAAACCCTCATGTTACACTGTCTACATTTTTTGTAAATTTTCGAATTTCTCACCTTTAAATCAAAGAAAAAGCATATTAAAAAAAACACCAGAGAGCTGCCATTTCCAGGGGGTGTCTAAAATGTCCTGAATTTCAAAATGCCACCTGCTGAGCTTTCTAAGGCATTGCAGCAATGAGATTTTACTTTTGATACTGAAACATAGCATTTTTACATTTTTTGTAGCATAGACACCCATTATAATTCCAATTTTTGAATGCATTGTAAACCTAATGTGCAAAAATGCATTTCCCGCGATTACCACATCAATTGCTTTATTTACGCTTGTTCAGACGTATGCATGCCAAATTTTTGGGTTGAGAGCATTTACACCCCTTCACCGTTAGGTAACGCCAGAGGCTCGCAAATGATTTTGCCTTTTTGCAGCCGGCTCCAAAATTTTGCATCTTTGTTCAACAATTCCGGTCGGGACTTTAGTAGGGCTTGGTGGGGACCTCCAGAAATGACTGGCCGAGTTCTTTTTCAAAAAATAAAGTGTTTGTTTGAATTTTATACGTCTACGCAATACGCATGCGTGTGAGCGTCTTTAGTTCAAACAGATGTTCTGCATAGAGATTGGCTCAGATTTCGAAAGTTACGTTTTGAGTTGCGTTTTTGAATCTCAACTATGATTGGTCCGCCTCGTGTTTGAATTTATTAGCCCGCGATTGGTCAAGCTCCGATTGATAGAAAGAGGAGGTCCTCCTCTTATTACGCAGCGTCATCCTAGGGAGCGTCAGGATGACGGGAGTCATAATAGTCGGGTCGGATCCATCGGGCAGCGCCGATCATACTTATGGAACTCGGAAAACAAAAAAGCGATATGGCATCCAACCAACGAAGTGGCTGGACATTACGTCCCTGCGCGAATCCCCACGCCTGGCCCCACGTTGTATGCAGTATGATGCTAGATGAGCAGTCGGGAGACGGCGTTTGCGTTATTTGTAAACCAGGAGATCGTCGCGAAAATAGTCGCATTGACCAACATCCAAGGGCTCCGATCGCTCAAGAACTGGTCTCCCCTCATGCTTCAAGAGCTGCGGGCGTATATCGGGCTGCTTATCCTAGCTGGAATGGTACCGCTCCAGGCATGAAGCGACGAGCAGCTTGTGAGGCGTCAAGACCGGGCGTTCGACGTTCCCCGACGCAATGGCTCATCGGGGGTTCATGGAGATCAACCGAATGCTCCGGTTCGATGATAAGCTGCTTAGACCACAGCGGTACTATGCAAGCAAACTGTCGCCGATTTAAGATTTGTGGATCAGCTGGATTTTCCGGCTGCATGAAATGTATAACGTGGGACGTAACGCGTCCGTGGACGAACACCTAATTGCCTTTAGAGGACGCTGCTGCTTCAAACAATATATGCCGTCAAAGCCTGCAAAGTATGGCATGAAGATTTGGGCCCTTTGTGACGCTCGAACCTCCTACGCATCAAAGCTGGAGGTCTACACCGGCAATCCTCCAGGGGACACGCGTAAACACAACGTGGGATTGCTTGTGGTGCTGGGACTCACTGACTGATTGCTTTATATAAATTCTGTTATAAATTCTTCATAGCTGTTGTGACTTTCCTTTTCAAGGTTATAGTGTATGGATAGCTCTGACTCCAGTGAACATTTTGAGTGGTTGAAAGTAAAAAAAATATTCATAAATGACTTCGTTATCACACCTCAAAACATTTACAATTATTGTAAAAATTGCGTGTTTACACAAAAATGGCCATTGGAAAAAAATAGGCATGCATAAAAAAATATATATATTATTATAACTCAATCACCTTTTCAAGGCTCTAATTGTGTGATATGAAATGTTCCAATTCATGTTTTATATATATATATGTATGTATGTATGTATGGGGTATTATACACAAAAATGGCCATAGCAAAAAATAGGCATGCATAAAAAATATATATATATTATTATAACTCATTGACCTTTTCAAGGCTCTAATTGTGTGATATGAAATGTTCCAATTCATGTTTTATATATATATATATATGTATGTATGTATGTATGGGGTATTATACACAAAAATGGCCATAGCAAAAAATAGGCATGCATAAAAAAATATATATATCATTATAACTCATTGACCTTTTCAAGGCTCTAATTGTGTGATATGAAATGTTCCAATTCATGTTTTATATATATATATGTATGTATGTATGCAGCATAGTTTGTTTTGGTTATAGCACAGTACTGCTTTTATTGTCCATAGAGGGCAAAACATACAAATAAAAAAAAAAAAACTATATATGTATGGATAGCTCTGAGGCCACAGAATCATTTTGTGTGGTTGAATGTAAAAAAATATTCAGAAATCACTTAGTTATCGCACCTCAAAACATTTACAATTATTGTAAACAACTGTATGTTTAGGGGTATTATAAACAAAAACGGCCATTGCCAAAAATGGGCATGGATAAAAAAAAAAAATCTCTTGTTATAACTCTTTAACCTTTTCAAGGCTCTAATTGTGTGATATGAAATTTTCCAATTCATGTTTTATATATATATGTATGCAGCATAGTTTGTTTTGGTTACAGCACAGTACTGCTTTTATTGTCCATAGAGGGCAAAAAATACAAATAAAAAAATAAAAACTATATATGTATGGATAGCTCTGATGCCACTGAATCATTTTGAGGGGTTGAATGTAAAAAAATATTCAGAAATGACTTAGTTATCGCACCTCAAAACATTTACAAATATTGTAAACAATTGTATGTTTAGGGGTATTATACACAAAAACGGCCATTGCCAAAAATGGGCATGGATAAAAAAAATTCTGATATTATAACTCTTTGACCTTTTCAAGGCTCTAATAGTGTGATATGAAATTTTCCAATTCAGTTTTGTTTTATACATATATATCCAACATAGTTAGTTTTGGTCGTAGCACAGTACTCCTTTAATTGTCAATAGAGGGCAAAAAATACAAATAAAAAAATAAAAACTATATATGTATGGATAGCTCTGAAGCCACTGAATCATTTTGAGGGGTTGAATGTAAAAAAATATTCAGAAATGACTTAGTTATCGCACCTCAAAACATTTACAATTATTGTAAACAATTGTATGTTTAGGGGTACTCCTTTAATTGTCAATAGAGGGCAAAAAATACAAATAAAAAAATAAAAACTATATATGTATGGATAGCTCTGATGCCACTGAACATTTTGAGGGGTTGAATGTAAAAAAATATTCAGAAATAACTTAGTTATCACACTTAAAAAACTTTTACAGTTTTTGTAAAATTTGTATGATGCGTCATATATTTTTTTTGCTAACACAAGGTTAACTGCCCAGATGCATGATGGGAAGTGCAACCATGACTGTGTGTAGTGGTACCAATTGATATATCTTCTCTGCGTTGAGAGGGTGTTAAAAAAAAGATTAACTACTTCCTTTCTTCCCCACATTTATTCCCATGACATTTCTAATCGTAGGGAGAGGGATTGTAAGGCTTTAGCCAATTATAAAAAGGCTCCAAAGGCTGCCAAAATGCACTCTTCTCATTTAACGCTGCCTTTAGGCCCTATATATAGGTAAAACGGCGCCATTACAGATTGAACGCGACAATGCGTGAGTGGGTCGTGCAGCGCATGCGTTAATTGCGTTAAATATTTTAACATGATAATTTTTTTTAATTAAAATTAATTACCGCCATTAACGGGATAAATTTGATAACCCGACCTTAAGCCTAAACTAAAGATTCTAGATGAGTGTAACATATTATGTCTGTAACGTTAAATACAATCAGAAAACAATTTAATTAAAAACGGGATCGGACCCGATCGATCGGCATCTCTACCCTTAATGTGTTCGGATTTTATCTGTTTTATTTTGTTTTAATGAGTTGTAATGACTTTTAGCGCAACGAATTGTTTTTTGCCCTTGATTTTATTTTATAGTACTTCCCTGCCTTTTATTTTTAATGTACTATATTTTGCTTTGCTTCAAAGCACTTTGAGGACTTCTCAGGTTTTTGTAGATAAATACATTTGATTTGAACATGGCCTGTGATTACTCGATAAGCTCGTTTTGACCCGAGCAGCTAGTGTAAAAATTTCCTGTTATGAAAAAGTCCAGATGTTTCCTGTTATTAACAAGTAAAGCCAAGTGTTCTAGTGTTCTACGAATGTTTGTGTGCTTGCTTGTTGCATTCCTGACTTGATTTAAGCACGGGGGCCTCTATCTGCAAATGTTTCTGTGTGCTTTGTGTACTCCATGACATATGCACTTTTGTCAAGCTAATGGGACTTAACTTGATGGATCGGATAGGGAAAGTGGGTTAAAATATTTGACTGGGCGTGTGCGTTGAGAATTCCATGTGCACCACATAGAAAGACTCAAAAATGGATCCGAAAGTTCAAACCAGCACATTTAACCAATGATTATCTTACTAGTTAATGAATTATTTCATGGACATACACTAAAAAAAAAATGAAACATGGTATTTATGCAAGAACCTTATATCAAGTGTTGACACACAACAGCTTTAAGTAACTATTAAGTTGTGTCCTTAAATGAAAAATGCCTTAATGATTTAAATAAGACTGATTCGCTGCTCAGCCTCCAACGCGTACAGACGCACTCTGAAGCACTCTCTTATCTTAACCGATAAGCACTCAGGGCCAGCAAGCTCGACTCCCAGTATGGCTCATAAGAATTTGAAACCTGAAGACTTGGATGAAATAAAATCCTCCATACAGAAGTTGGAGGTCTCCTTGACTGGCTTGATTCAAAACCAGAATCAAGAACTCGTCAGAGAGCTCCATTTAATTCGCGCTGAAAACGAGAAACTCAAGCAGGCGGTCGAGGAGAGAAATGTTCTAATCAAGAAGCTGGAAATTTTGGCTGACGACCTTGACCAGTGACGACGCGCAAATGAGCTCATCATTTCTGGATTACAACTGACGCCTGGCCCAGGGGACACAGTGGCGCAACTGGCAATTGCTAAGCTGAAAGAGTATGAAATAAACATGGAACAGCTGGACATCAGTCG